>NC_056744.1:25640427-25742927 GCF_019279795.1 Protopterus annectens | reverse complement strand
AGATAAAGTCTGGACACGCTACCAAAAAATTAAGACAAATCTGCTCCTTAACGAATATAAAATGCTTTGAAATAAAGTAAAGAAACTCATCACTTCCGATAGACAAAGCTACTTTTCTACACTCCAAAACCAAAATAAGAACAACCCTCAAAAATTCTGGAAAGGGATCTCTAGTCTCCTTCACCCTAGTAGTCCAGATACTCCCACCCCAGACCCAAAAGCCTCGGAACTAGATCTGGCCACCCAATTTAACTCATTTTTTATTGACTCTATTGCCAAACTGACCTCTTCTTTCTCCAACTCCACCATACCCTCAAGCATCCCATCACCCCCCCCACTCACTCATTATCCTTCGCAAATTCCACTCCCCCCACTCACACTCTATCCTTCCAAAATTCCACTCCCTGCTTCCCTTCCTCTAACTCCTCTACCTCTTCTGCTACCCAACCTTTACCCCAAACACCTCCACCCTCCAACTCTCCCTCTCCCAACCCCACTCCTCTTTTTCTCCCGTACCAACATCTACTATAAAGAAACTCCTTCTAAAACTGAAACCTGGTACCAACGCCCCTGATAACATACCTTCCTACTTTCTCAGTATAGCTGCTGAAACTCTTGCATATCCCATTAGCATCCTAATCAACCGCTCCCTAAAAGAATGCACAGTTCCCCAAATCTGGAAACAGGCTTATATTATTCCACTCCACAAAGGGGGCAACAACAACAATGTCACTAACTTTTGGCCCATAGCCATCCTGTCCCCTATTTCAAAAATCCTAGAAAAATGTGTTCAACTTCAACTTCTTCCTCATCTCCTTGTCAACCATGGCTTCAGACCCAACCACAGCACAATGACTGCCCTCCTTTCCTTCCTAGAAACAGTAAATAGAGCTCGTGATTCTGGCTTAATTGTTTCTACATTGCTGCTAGACCTCTCCAAAGCCTTCGATACCATCTCACATAGCCTACTCATTACTAAGCTTTCTGAACTTAACCTTTCTTCTTCCTCCTTGAATTGGTTCTCTAGTTACCTATCCAACCGAAATCAAGCAGTAAAATGGAAAAAAACTACCTCCACATTTCTTAGCACCCCCACAGGTGTTCCACAAGGCTCCATTCTCGGTCCTGTTCTCTTCAACATATTTATAAATGACTTTCACAAATCACTCCCTTTCTCAAACATCATCCAATATGCAGATGATTCAACAATCATCTGCTCAGCCACCTCCATCACTACACTTCAAAAACTAACTCAGGATGCTTTCTCCACAACAGAGCAATGGATGTTAAAAAAAACATCTTGCTCTTAATGCCTCCAAGACCAAACTTATGATCTTTACTCCCTCTAAAGCTACTTCTCTCAATATGAATACATTTTCAATCATTAGCCAAAATAACTCACCCCTAGAATTGGTGTCAGACACCAAACTACTAGGGGTACAAATTGACAACCAACTTAAATTTACCTCTCACCTACAAAAAAACATCAAAAAGACCCATCAAAAACTTGGTATGCTTTATAGACAAAATGCATACCTCACCTCAGCCACTAAAACAACTCTCGCTACATCCTTCCTTATCCCCCCCCTTCTCTATGGTGCCCCACTCCTAACTAACATTAAATCCTCTCTCAAAAAACAACTTTCCTCTTGCTACAATAAAATTGCAAAATTCGCCACTAGCCATAAGTCTTCTACCCACCACTGTGTTTCCCTCCAGAAACTAAAATGGCTAGAGCTTCCTAATCAACTTACTTACACACAACTAACTCTAGCCCACAAGCTTATCCTTAATCCCTCCCTCTGTCCTTCCCTATCTTCTGCTTTTATTATGCACCTACCCAATAGAGTATTAAGATCAAACAATCAAAACCTACTCACAGTACATAAACCTACACATCCTCCAGGCAAAAACCTTCTATCCTTCAACCTAGCTCGCCTCTGGAACTCCCTTCCCCACTCATCCGCACCACCACTAATCACACTGCTTTCAAAAATCCTTCATACACACCTGACATCACATTGGGAATGCTCCTGCTCCCACCCTACATAACCTACTCTTCACTTACTCCAGGCTCTGCTCACATCTTTAATCAACCAGTCAAGTCCATATAAATAATTGACTCCATTTCCCTCCTCTTCCCCCACTTCAAGTCATTGTACCTCCTCTTCCTTCTAGTAACCTGTTCTCTTAATCTACTCTGCATAAATGGATAAGCTCATGTTAAATAGTCAATTCATTTTCCTGCAATGTATTTTAAATGCACACTTGCTGTACTACTTGATATTGCTTTATCTTTAACTGTTGTACCTATTGTTAAACTTTGTTTGTATCTAAGAATGTATGTTCAAAATTACAAAAATATATTTTTTGGAGCTTTTCTCCCCAGGACTCCATTGAAAACGGGTTCATTATGGCCCAATGGACTATCCTGGTAAACCAACTACAATAAATAAATAAAAATAAAATAAATGTTTTGTTGCTTCCATTGCTAATGTTCTCAATTTGCTGTTCTAGGGGACTCTGAGGCTTCATTGTACTGTCTGGCTTCCTCCCTTTCCTTGCTTCGTTTAAATGCATTGTATTGGAGCATGGGTTTCTGTTCTTCCTGTTCTTTATGCCACTACAAGTCTGATGTCCTTCAAGGATGCATCTGCAGTCCTTACAAATGGGTTGTCCTGTCGTCAGGCAGCCCCTCGGTCGGCCGGATTCCAAAGTCTGGGTCTGGCCTCGGCTGGTGTCGCACTTCACCCGACGTCATAGCTGCAGTTCTTCAGGTATAAAGGCATCAGCCGACGCCATTTTCCTCAGTCTTTCTTGCCGCGTGGTGCCCGAAGCAGAAGCTGTTCGCAAGTGCGGGTCGGTCAGAACCAGAGATTACTACTACCGAATACTTCTACTACTACCGAAGACTTCTAAAAAGCTAAGTACCCCGTTGGGGACTCTTTCTTGCCTCAGCCGATGTCAGAAAAAGTGAATAACTGTTTAAATTGTGGGAAACAAATACCTCATAAAGATTTCCACTCTTACTGCTTACCTTGCTTAGGCCCAGACCACGACGTAGCAGCTTGTCTAGCCTGTGCTTCTTTCAACCGACGAACGCTTAGGCGTCGGTCTGAATTTGCTGAAGAGTTTTTCGGCCCCGATTTTGCCTATATTATGCCGTCGGATACTCCGACTATGCAAATTTCTAAAAAACGCAAAGAAAAGGACCGACACTCGCGGTCCGTGGTTTCGGCCGAAACCGCGGTTAAGCCAACCGCGAGTGTCTCGGTGTCGGCTGAAACCGAGTCCACGGTCCTTCCTTCGGCCGAAAGCTTGCAACTTACCGAGGCCTCTTCCAGTTTGGCTGAATCTGCTACGGAAATCCCACCTGCTCCTGCAGGTTCTCAGGATTTATCAGATACTATCCCTTTGGATATTTCTACCCCTGCACGTGGAGCTGCTAGGCCTCCTGCATCCATGTCGATTAAGGCCTTTGCCAGGGCTAAAGCAGCAAAAACTACCAAAACTGTGCCTGCTAAGACCCCCTCTCACAGGCCCAGTTCTAGTTCTCAAATGCTTAGTCTTGCAGAGGATCTCATTTCTTTGATCTGGGGATCTCAACCACACCAAGACAGGGCCTCTCACCCACCTCCAGAGAAGAGGACTAGAGTAGAGCCCCCTGAGCCAGTCTCTTCAGATGGCTCCTCTGATGAATCAGATAATACTGACCCTCCAGAGGCCCCCTTCTCTCCTTATGAGGACTCTGATGCAGAAGAGTCCATTCCTTCTGCCTCTCCGCCTGAGGAATTTTCTTTTGGTGAAACCTTGCATGCTATGAGGGAACAATTTCAATGGCAGGGCCAGGATTTTTCAGACTCTAGGAAAAGGCTTAGAACCTTTTTGCATTTGCCACAGCATAGGCCTTTAGCCATTCCTCCAGTACTTACTGTTGTGGATGATGCTTTTAATGATGCTTGTACTGCTCCTGACTCTCTTCCTCCGGCCCCTGCTAAGCCCGATAGGTACTACAGGGTTCTGGACACTCATTATCATTTGTATAAGGCCCCTTTTGCAGATCCCGAAACTATATCCCAGGGACCCAAGGCTGTAGCAGCTACCTCTACCAAGAACCCCCTCCCCTCTGAAAGGGAATCCAGGGCCTTAGAGAGATGGGGTAAAAAAGTTTACACTTCTGCTACTCTTTCAGCTAGGGCCTTGAACTGTCAATTCCACATGATCCAGTATCAGGAATTTATGTTAGACCAATTAACTAAAAAGCTGTCCTCAGATGAACCATTAGACAAAAAATCTGTTCAGGAAATGGTACATAACATTCAGCAGGTCAGTAATCATTCCTTAAAATGCAGCTATGATGCACTGGAGGCTTCCTTTAGATCAGCCATGACTGGCACAGTGATCAGAAGACATGCATGGTTAAAAGAGCAGGCCTTACCTGACCATGTCAAATCAAAGCTACTAGATGCTCCCATGGACAAGATCAACTTGTTTGGCTCTCCTGCACAACAGGTGCTGAAGAAGATGGAAGAGAAAGCAAAATCTGTCCAGACAGTCAAAGATTTCTTACAGGTCCAACCTCCAAGGTTTAGCAGGAATTGGCCCTCCAAAAATTGTCCTTTCCAGACACCTCCAGAGCTCAGAGAGGCAGGAATAGGTGATCAAGAGGCAGAGGTCAATCCAGAGGTGCCTACAGGGGACGTCAGTGGCAGGCTAACAACCAACGAGGTACAGCCACAGACACAGCCACCACCACTACTACAGGACAATCACAGTGACTTGGCTCTGGCACCGCCTACCAGGGAACAACGAGAAGCACCCTTAGGCGGGAAGCTAGCCTTATTTTCAGTAAACTGGCATTACATCACAGGAGACAAGTGGATTTTGCAGACAATAGACCAAGGTTACAGGTTTCATTTCCATACTCTACCAAGGAAGAGAGGAATTCCAAACCTACCTCCAAATCAAAAGACAGAAGCTCTAAAACAAATAACTCACTTACTAAGGATGAGAGCTGTAGAAAAAGTACCATCTATCGAGCAAGGCCAAGGATTTTACTCCAGGCTCTTCCTGGTACCACGAAAAGAAAACCAATGGAGACCTATTCTCGACCTGTCCGCTTTAAACACATACATCATTGTCCCAAAATTCAAAATGCTGACCTTACAGCAGCTTCTTCCCATGTTGGGCAAGGAGTGTTGGCTGGTAACTCTAGATCTCAAGGAGGCATACCTGCACATCCCCATATGACCAAATTGCAGAAGATACCTCAGATTTCTTGCAGGATCAGAGCATTATCAATTCTCAGCATTGCCCTTTGGCTTATCTACTGCGCCCAGAGTGTTCACGAAATGCCTGGCATCAGTAATTGCTCATTGCAGGCTTCAGGGAATCCAAATCTACCCTTACCTGGACGACTGCCTGTTACAAGCGGACAACAAAAACAAGCTAGCAGAAGACTTGAAAAGGGTCATTTATCTACTGCAAGCCCTGGGATACACAGTCAATACAAAAAAGTCAAGGCTGATACCATCCCAAAGGATAACCTTTTTGGGTGCAGAGCTGGACACATCAAAACAAATGGCATTCCTAACAGTAGAAAAACAGGAGCAACTCCCTCTCTACTTCTTGGCATTAACAAAGCAGAACCGGCTAACAGCAAGAAAAGTCCTGCAAGCCTTGGGTTTCATGGCATCCTGCATAATTTTGGTCCCACATGCCAGACTACATATGAGAAAGTTACAGTGGTACCTAAGGAATTTATGGTCTCAGCACAAGCACAGCCTAGAAACCCAAATTCCAATAATCCCATGCCTGAAGCAAGAATTCCAATGGTGGGCTCAGGCCTGTCAATCAAACAAAGGACTGCCCTTCCACAGCACTCAACCCAGCCAGACCATCACAACGGATGCCTCAGACCTCGGTTGGGGGGCCCACATGCTGGACAAGTGCATACAAGGCTTATGGACTCAAGACCAGCTGCACCTACACATAAATCAAAAGGAAATGCTGGCAGTAAAACTGGCAATCCAGACATTCAGACCATTTCTTCGGCAAGGTCAACTGTTAATAAGGATGGACAACACCACAGTTATGTGGTACATCAACAAACAAGGAGGCACACATTCGTACCCTCTATGTCGGATGGCAATGGACCTCTGGAATGTGGCCCTGAGCTACAACATTCAGTTACAAGCAATTTTTGTACCAGGAAAAGAAAACATTCTAGCAGACATACTAAGCAGAACTACCACGGATGCCCACGAATGGATGCTGCATCCGGACATCTTCAAAACCATTACAAGAAAATGGGGGCTACCAGAAATAGACTTATTTGCATCCCCACACAATCACCAACTGAAGAAATTCTGCACAAGGACGTACCACCCACTTGCTTGGAGAGTGGACTCCCTATCCTTCAGTTGGAAAAACCTAACAGCATATGCATTCCCACCACTTCCTTTGATGCACAAGGTGCTATTGAAGATCAAAGAGGACCGTCCAAGGATCATCCTGATAGCTCCAGACTGGCCAAGACAACATTGGTATCCATTACTGAGGAGCATGTCTCGGGAACAAATATGCCCTCTACCCCTAGTTCCCTTGCTGTTGACACAGAACAACTACAACACCCTGCATCCAAACCTGAAAACACTGCAGCTGACTGCCTGGAACATTGCATAAGACCAAATAACAAATATTTATCCCAAAGGGTTAAAGACATTATCTTGGAGGCTCGCAGACCCTCAACAAGAAAAAATTATTCAGCAAAATGGAAAAGATATCACATTTGGAGTACTGCAAAAGGAGAAAATGTGTCACTGGTAAACATAGCCAACATCCTGGAATACTTGGCAGAGCTCTTCCACAACGGCCTGTCCTATTCTTCCATTAAGATTCAAGCATCAGCTATTTCAGCAGAATATGACTTGGATCCTCCAGTCTTCTCACATCCTCTACTCAGGCAGTTTCTGAGAGGAATTAAAAATGTAAAACCTCCTAGGAAGCCACCATTGCCAGCATGGGACTTGAACTTTGTGCTAGAAAAGTTAACACTCCCTCCTTTCGAACCAGCAGCAACAGCAGAATTACAATACTTATCATGGAAAACTGCTTTCCTGCTTGCAATCACTTCAGCAAGAAGGGTATCTGAGCTACAGACATTAATGGCAGTACAGCCCTTCCTGATCTTCCATCAAGATAGAGTGTCCATGAGAACAAATCCTACGTTTATGCCAAAGGTGGTTTCCAGAGTATCTTTAAATCAGGCTATCCACCTACCTACATTCTTCCCCAACCCACAGAACAGGGGAGAAAGACTGTTGCATACCTTGGATGTACATAGACAATTACGCTACTACCTGGACAGGACTAAGGGCAATAGAAAAACTGACCAGCTACTGGTAGCATATGCAACAGGAATGGAAGGAAAAGCAATTTCAAAACAGACAATCTCCAAGTGGATAGGAAATTGCATTAGATTTTGTTACTCCTACCATGGGAAGAAAACTCCAGAAAACATCAGGCCTCACTCTACAAGGGCTACAGCCACTACCACAGCTTTTCTTCGAGGAGTGGCTACCAAAGACATTTTAGAGGCTGCTACTTGGAGCTCCGTGCATACATTTGCCAAGCATTATAATCTACCTTTATATTCCAGATCCCGAGCAGGTTTTGCCACTGCTGTTTTGCAAGGGATCTTAACTACACCATAATCTTATTTGTCCTCCTCCCCCAGTTTGGCTATGGTATTCTACCCATTTGTAAGGACTGCAGATGCATCCTTGAAGGACATAGTACAGTTTTGTACCTACCATAAATGTAGATGTCCGATAGGCATGCATCTGCAGTCAGGATTACCCACCCTCCTTCCCCTCTGTGGTACTCCTAGGGCATTTGCCCATCTTGTAGCTAGCTGGGGGAATCTATTATGGTGTATTTGTTTGTATATATGTACATACATGCTTATTTTTGTTTGCTCTCTACTATTTGGAACCATTTGCATTTATCCAAATTTAGCCTTCCTAGAGGGCACCTGGCATCTGGGGCAAGAAACACTGAGGAAAATGGCGTCGGCTGATGCCTTTATACCCGAAGAACTGCAGCTATGACGTCGGGTGAAGTGCGACACCAGCCGAGGCCAGACCCAGACTTTGGAATCCGGCCGACCGAGGGGCTGCCTGACGACAGGACAACCCATTTGTAAGGACTGCAGATGCATGCCTATCGGACATCTACATTTATGGTAGGTACAAAACTGTACTTTTTTCTTTCCAGTCAAACATGCAGTCATATCTGTGTATTACTAGTCTAGGCAGCCAGTGGTTAACCAGACATTAAGTTGTTTTTGATGCATTTTTGCTGTACCGTTTAGACTGAGAGGTGGTACATCTAGGACAAGTAGTGTGATACATTTAAGTTTCCAGTCTAATACAATAAATGCATCTTTTACTTACCTAGTTCTGTTGGCGTCTTACACATTTGTGCATGAGTTGTCATGCTCTATGCTATGTTTCAGGACAGCAGACACTTTAGATACCAGGACTGGTATAGGTTCATAGGTTCATACTAGGCTATCTGCCCTAGGGCATTTATAAGCCTAGCCAGAGTGTGTGTGGCTTTCACCACCCCTTAGGATGAGAATACTATACCCATTAGTTTGCTGTGCCTCTGTCCAGCAGTGATACAGAGATGATTCCCGGGGTAAACCTATGATCTCCCATCCACTCGTCAAGATTTCTCTTGAACAGAGTCAGTGAGGGGCTCTGCCTCACATGGACTGGGATTCTGTTCCATAGTGTAGGGAGTCTCTGGGTGATGAATCTGTCCCTCCAGCACGTCCTATTTATATCCGTGTTGAGGTTTAAGTCTCTTGCTCTCGTGGCTCTGGTGGATTTGGATTTTTGAGGTGGAGCATGTCCATTAATTCCGGGTTGGACATGGCCTTGTATGTCAGGCACAGATCACCTCTGAGCAGACGGTATGCGACTGAATAGAGCTGGAGTTTCTTCAGTCGGGCATCGTATGACATATGTTTGAGCCCCTTTATCCTTTTGGTGAGGAACTTTTGGGGTCTTTCCAACTGCTGCAGGTGTCAGGTAAGGTACATTCCGAATGGGGCATTGTACTCAATCATTGGTCTGATAAGTGAAGAGTACAGGGGTACAATGACCTCTCTTGATCTGGATGTGAATCCCTTCATGATCAGGTGGGCAATGTGGAAGGTCTTCCTAACCACTTTGGCAATGTGAGTGTCAAAAGAGAGGTTACTGTCAACTTGGGTCCCCAGGTCCTGATAACTTCTTCCGTGTTTAATGGATTACCACCTATGTGGTAATTAGGGGTTACCTTGTTTTTCCCAAAGGGTATGACTATACATTTTTTGGCATTTAGCTTAAGGCCATGGCTCTGGCACCAGTTATCCATTTCTATGAGACCTCTCTGGAGGATGTCTGTGTCTGATGGAGTGTCAATTATGGTGCCCAGTTTGCAGTCATCTGCAAATTTTGTCAGCCACAATCCCCCTATGTTTGCCTGTACTTCAGAAAAATAAATGCCGAACAAGAGGGGGCCCAGGACTGAGCCCTGTGGGACACCGCTCGTGACCGGCTTAAAGTCTGACATGGCACCAGCAACTCTAACCCTGTGTGTTCTGTCCTTGAGCCAGTTTGCAACCCATCTTGTGACATATGGGTTTACATCTAAGCTGGTGAGCTTTTCTATGATGCCCGAGTGGGGTATTGTGTCGAACGCTTTTGCTAGGTCAAGGTAGGCTGTGTGAACTGCCTTACCCTCATCAATGGCCTTAGTGACTGTTTCGAAAAAGTCAACCAAGTTCAAGAGGCAGGATCTGCCCTTGACAAAGCCAAATTGGGTAGGATCCAGTGTCTGTAGGTCCCCAATGTCTTTATTTATGAGTTCCATTATGATCCTCTCCATAGCTTTGCAGACAAGGCTCGTCAAGCTTATGGGGCAGTAATTTCCAGGGTCTGTAGAAGCACCGCCTTTGTGGAGTGGGACCACAGTTGCCGTATGCCATTCTTTGGGTACGTATCCTGTAGTAAGGCTAAGATTAAACAGCAGCCTTATGTGTGGGTTTAGTTCCTCATTGAGTTCGTGTAGCACACAGCCGGGGACACCGTCCGGTCCCATTGATGCTGTGTTTTTTGCTTTAGAGAGAGCAGCTCTCACCTGGGCATCTGAGATGTTTGGGAGGCTAGACTCTGGTGGGATAGATATTTCTCCTTTTGGGGGCGGGGGGATTTGCACTGAACCTGTCTGCCAGTATGTTGGCAATGTCTGTGGGTTCAGTGATTTTTTTATCATTTTGGACTAATTCTGAGCATATCTGGGAGTTTCCACCCAAGTTTCTAACATAGCTAAAGATTATGATTGTCTTTTGTGTCATTAGCGATTTTTCTCTCAAAGTTGGCCTTGGATGATTTTATGAGTGATCATAGTTTTTTGCTAGTATTGATCAGAGATGCCTTCCCTTTTAAGGATTTTGCTCTGTCATGTAGTAGCTTTCTCCTCTTGTTGTAGAGTTTGTTTATGGCTGGGGTCCACCAGACCGGGCGCCTGCCTTTGGTGGAAAGGGTCTTGATTTTATTAGGGATTGCTTGATCCATACATTCCTGGAGGTGCTCGTAGAAGGCATTTGTAAGGGTTTCAGCAGCGTGGGTTGTGGTTTCCACTGGCTCGGGGGCCTTGAAGGATACCACTCCAGTCTTAAGAAGTGTGATGTTTGCTTTGAGAAGTTCTTCACTGTGGTCTTTTTTGCTGGGGGTGGGGGCGGGATGTGGATCTCCAGTGCGATTAATTTATGGTCTGATCTCACCAATGAGGGATATACTTCCGGTGTGGAGCATTTTGTCCCCATGTTTGTGATGATCAGGTCTAGTATATTTTCTCCTCTTGTGGGAATGGTGACTAGTTGTTCCATAGCATTTGAGTTTATGAACTCCAGGAACCTTTGGGCTAGGGTGTTGGGGCTTGAGTAATGTTCCCAGTCTATGTTTGGGTAGTTGAAGTCACCCAATATGATGGTGTTTGGAGAGACATTCATACTCTCCAGTGTCTTCAGGAAGGCTGTGTGGGTTTCCTGAGTTTGAGAAGGTGGTCTGTAGCATGTTACAAACTGTAGGGCAGTTTTACCTATGGTTAATTGCACCTGGATGGTCTCCGATGCTTCGTGCGTTGCCACTAACCTGGAGGTGTGGGTATCCTTTATGAATATGGATACTCCCCTCCTTTTGTGGTTCGTCCGGATTTTGGGGCCGGAACGCATGATATGAGGTATAACCTGATAGTGCTGGGGTGCTCTCAGGAGCCTTGAACCAGGTTTCAGTCACAGCACAGACATCGATGTTCTCCATACTGAGGAGGACTTCGAGGGCGTGCATCTTGAGGTTTAGACCTCTGGCATTGAGCAGTATTACCCTTAGTTTTTCTCCATTTTTGTTTTCTAGGGTGGTAGGTTTATCATTTGAGCCTTGCCTAAAAAAGGCACTATGGGGGTTGCAAGAGCCTTTGCCAATATCCGGAAGCCCAGGGGTGACAGGTGCAAGCCATCCCTTGCGAAGCAGCGTGGCTTGTCAAGCATGTCATCCCAGACAGACAGACATTGGATCCCCCAGTCTGGTGAGTGGGACGTCAGTGTGTCTGACTATGGAGTCACCTATAACAAGTGTGTCTGGCATTGTGTTTGGCCTAAAGGGCTGTGACTGTTTAGCACACTGACTTTGAGAACTATGTGTTGCATGTCTTATGTCTTGAGGTGGCAGTTGCTTGGGTGTCTGCTTTGGAGGCCTCTGTAGTTTTGGTAGATTTTTGATCAGTGCCTCCGAGTATGTCTTTGTGTGTTTATGTGTTTGTTTTGCAGTTGTGATAGTTCTATGTGAAACTGGGTTTGTGGTGTGCGTGGTTTCCTTCTCCTCCTGTCTGGTCTTGCCAGTCCTGACTTGAGAGAGCTCAGCCTCCAGTTTGGCTATATAGTTGCATCTCTCACATGTATTTGTGTTTTGTGGGAGAAGGAGTGGGTTGTCTGTGTACATGAGGCAATTGTAACATTGCCTCAAGATGCCCAGATTCACCAGCTGAACAGGAGAGGACGCTAGCAACTGACCCTTCGACATGCTAGAAAAAGTGAAAAAGTTTGCTGTGTAACTGAGTCAGAAGGGACCTATAGGGAAATGGGTACTCAAGGGGATTCTAGGCTAATGTAGTACTTTGTTTAGTATACAAGTACTTTACCTATATAAAAATGCTTTAGGAGCAAGTGCTGAGCTTTTGAGATAAAGAATAGACTGTTTAGATTGCAAGTAGAGAAGTTCTAAGGGAAAAATTGAAGAGCAGACTTTACGGAGCCAGACATAGTTTAACCTTGTTTAACCGGCGCTGCCCGATGGTGCTCTATGGGCAACTCAGCTAAATCACAAAAGCGCGCTAAGGCGGGCTTTATAGCAGGGGGTTGAAAAGAGCTAGGAATTGACCCAAAATGGCCAATAGACTACAAGTTTCTGGCTGGAACCACTGCTCTAGGGACAAATAGGCTGCTCAGTGCTCCCCACTCCCACTGGTGAACAAAGAAGCTTCCCTTTATCCAAATAAGGATATGGAATAGCACAGGAACCAAGCCAAAGCCCAGAGATCAGCAAACTCTGAAGACTGGACTATTCTAGTTCAGTAAGGCGGAAAAACAAGATTTTTTTTTTTTTTTTTTGCAGAAAACAGGAAAAACAGACAGTAAATGCTATAAATGCTTTTAAACGGCTAGCGCACTTGAGTGTGTTAGCCTACAGGTAAAATTAAGCAGCAAATAACTTTTTAAAAGTGCAAAACAGTTAATCAACACAAAACAGTTTAAATAGAATGCAGAGCTGTATAAACAGGCGAAAATGCAGTCGCTAAGCAGTAAATAATCAAAAGCCAGAAAAATACTTAAATCAGGAAAAAGTCACTCTTTTGCTCTCTGCTGCTTGTAGAACTCTGCAGGACACCACGAGGAGCGGTGCTGAGTTGAATACAAGCGAAAAAGCGCTCTATAGCGGGCTTTATTACAGGGGGCTGAAAAGAGCTAGGAATTGACCCAAAATGGCCAATAGACTACAAGTTTCTGGCTGGAACCACTCCTCTAGGAACAAATAGGCTGCTCAGTGCTCCCCACTCCCACTGGTGAACAAAGACGCTTCCTTTTATCCAAATAAGGATATGGACTAGCACAGGAACCAAGACAAAGCCCAGAGATCAGCAAACTCTGAAGACTGGACTATTCTAGTTCAGTAAGGCGGGAAAACAAGATTTTTTTTTTTTTTTTGATGCATAATAGTTACATTTATTTTTCGTACAGTTCTACATACTGTCATGTAACACAGCAACACTTATATCTTGTGCAAGGTCCACAGCCAATTCACATTGCTTCTAGCTTCAATACTGTCCAATGCATCATGGGTAAAATACCCTTTAGGTTACAAATAGGCATTACTAGCCTGTCAGTGACAGCAATGAACATCATGGCGATCGGCTTTCATCTTGCTTGTAGAAAATATCAGTCTGCCCATTTTCAACTGTCATTTGCACAGTCTTAATGCTCCTGTTCCTGTCTCTTACTGCCGTTGTACCAAGCAGAGACTGTAATATGTAATTTTTTTAGCTGCTTTTGCATAAAAGGAGAGCCTTCCAACAAGAGTAACTTTCTTTCCTTGAGCAATTGTATGCTGTCCTCTTCCACGTCTGTGTTGTGGAACTGGCTACCATCCTTCAGGATTTCTGTAACATGGATCTACCTAGATGTTGCCCACCTTTAGGGTTCTGTGCTGAGGTTCTCTCTAGTGCTCCTTTTTTATTAGAAGTGTATGTAGCAACTGTTGAAACTCTGCATTAGGTTCATAGGTAGATACTGGGCTATCTGCCTGAAGGCATATATTAGCCCAGCCACGTTGTGCAGTATTCACCGTCCCTTTGGTTAGTTCCCTAGGCCCTTGATCTAGCTGCTAGTACCCTTGGCCCCTATCTAGTAGAGCTGTTGGTATGATCCCTGGTGTGAACTTTCTGTTACCCATCTACTCGTCAAGTTACCCATCCACTCGTCAAGTCAAGAGAACATTATTTAGGAGTGCTGGAGTGATGTACCTTTTCATAATGGCCTGCATTAATACAGACTGCTCTCTCTCTCTCTCTTTCTCAGAGTGGAGAACTTTCTGTGGGTAGAGCAGTAATTTCATCTCCTAGTTTACCTAAGGAAGGTTGCAGCATGATGTAACACTGCACTGCTGCAAACATCTTACTTCTGTCAGGAAACTTTAGCAGTATTTCACAGGTAATGCAGTAGCAGACTGTGTGTACCTTTAACCTGTAGGGACTGTTGTGAGAGATGCACCTAGGATGTAAGGGAAATGATGATCTTTTGTTGTGACTCATGAGGAGGATGAGAATGAACCTAATGCCTCCTAAAATCCATCAACCACTAGTAATGCCCTTTGTTTCCCTTAAGCTAGTGCTACAATACAAATACTTCCAGTGTCCTGAGTGGCAAACGTAGTGTCAGACAAAAGGGTGTGTTGACAAGAAAGTAGGTTCCAAAGTCACCACATGACAGTGTACAAATCTAAATGTGATGTACTGCTTCCATAGTGTTGGCCATGCTTATGATCCTATGCATGTTTTTGATTACAGACAACAGTAATACTACTAACAACTTAATTGCATTAGTTAGTGTGATGCAGTTTGTAAAGTCTGACACCAATTAGAAATGTCTTCACAAGATTTGCAAGGTTCTACATCCATTCACATATGGAATTTATCATAAACCTAAGAGAAATTCATCCCAATAAAATGGGTAAAATGGTTTCCTATTGTTTTTATGGCATGACTAACAAAAAGCAATTTGCATTCTCTGAAGCCAACACCCAGATAATGGTGCCAGATTTAAATATATGTTCTGCTGCAGATAAAATGGTAAAGGCACCTGCATGGAAAATCACACTTGCGGTCTGGAGATGAGATCTGCATAGGAATAATAGAAAGAGTAAAACTATATTATCTGAGATCTGCACACTCTACTAAGTTATGTCTAAAACTGAATATTGTTGTTTCTCCTAGTATCCTGCTAGAAGAAACTGTAAAATGTTAACTGTCTGTGCTTGCCAAGAAAAGACTTTATCCTTCTCACACAAGGTAGATACTGTTTATACAAAAGACTCAGTTTAGTTTCAATCTGCATATTCCTTTTCTACACTTTTAAATGCAACCATAAGATTTGCCAGTGTCCAGGTATGACAGTGTACAGACTTATTTTGCCTCCCTCCGACTTTTGTATCTCTCTCCGTGTGAGGATTGCGTAATCCTTTGGCAGTTATAGCTCAGAAGATGGAGTCTTTGAGCTGTTGCTGAGCTGCTTGCTGTAGTTCATGCTTTGATTCCCGCAGCTTTTGTCGGTCTGCTTTCCAACACTCAGCAAGTCACTCAAACAGACAGCGCTCTAGGGCAATTACGAAATCTGGCTAGACTGTTCAGTGGTCTCCATTAATAATTGGCTTAGCTTCTGGTGTCATTCAAACAGGGTGCAATATTTGTTAGCGTGGAAGGATATGGTCAACAGACCACATCGCTTTGCCAAGGATGGGCTGCACCTGTCCCAGCTAGGCTGTCAAATATTGGCTAAAACATTGTCCCCTTCAAAGAGCTTTTCTTAGTCAATGCCAAACTGACAAACCTGCCAACTTAGAAAAATCATCCCAAGGGAATCTAAAGGTGTTACTGTTCAATGCCACAAGCCTGAACAAAAGCCTGAACAAGAAACTTCACTCCCTCCAAACTCTGCTGATGCTGACATTTGTGCAGTTACTGAGACATGGTTTAAAGCCATGAAGAGCACACCAGCAGTGCAAGGATACAATGCCTTGCACACATTTAAGCAATATACTTCACAGGCAGGGACTACAGGTGGAGGTGTGTCGATGTACATCAAAAACAAACATACCTCAAGACTGGTCAAAAAGGTTGACTCACTTGAGCTTCTCCATGTCCAGATTACCTTAGGGAGAATCCTATATTGTATCCCTGTAAGCTATAATTCACCCACTGTAACCTCAAACTTGCAGTGCCAGAGAGATTCCTGGACTTTGTAAACACAAACACACTGGACTAGTTAGTCCATTTGCCCACTAGTGATGCAAACATACTGGACCTGGTACTCACAAATATGGTAGAATACTGCATCTCCCCACCCCCAACCAGTGTAGTGTCCTCTCTGGTGAGGTCAGACCATATAGCTGTCTCCTCTGAAATAAAAATCAATACTGTGATCCGAGCAAACCATGTAACATTTAATAACTAACCTGGAGAACACAGTTGTCAATGCAAGAGTTTGCACAGAAACCCTGTGTAGTCAATGTTAATAGATGTATAGAGGCAGCTCTTTCTACCAGACACAAGCCCAGTACAAACTCAAAAACCACCATGTTAAAATCTAAACATGAACAGATTGTACAACAAAGGGAAAAAAACTCTCTCATCAGGCTAAATAAACAACTAAGATTGCAAATTAGGTCTACCAAAGTCAATTTTGAGGTAAAGATAGCCTCCCAGGCAAAGGACAACCACAAGGATTTCTTTAGTTGAGTCCAAACCTCAAAAACAGCACACAACAATGCACAGAACTGATTGTTAATGCAGTCACTTACAAAGACCTGGAAGATACAGCAAATGTGCTAGCAAACAAATTCTGTTCCAATTTACCTCCCCAGCCACCCCCCCCCCCCCAAGTAATACCATCAAACATATCCCCCCACTGTCCTAAATGGGTTCTCTAAGGTTAAGAACACTTCATCAATGGGCTCCGATAATATCATTGGATGCCTCCTAAACTGGCTGAAGCATAATCTGCCTGGACCTCTGGAGTCATTGTTTAACTACCACCTCCCAGAAAGGCTTTGTGCCATATGAATGGAGGATTGCAATGATCACCTCTCTGCACAAGAACAGTCCGTGAATGGACCATGGGAACTACAAATCCATTTGTCTTGACTAGTCTCACGTGCAAAGCCATGGAAAGAATTATCATGGGTATGACTGATAATGACAGAGGAAACCTTCAGGCACTGGATCCAACCCAGTTTGGCTTCCTCAAAGGTAGATCATGTCTACTCAGCCTGGTAGACTTCTTTGAAAAGGTTACCAGTGCAATGGATGAGGGCAAAATGATGGCTACTGCCTACCTTGACTAGCTAAGGTATTTGATTCAGTACCCCACTTGGGCATTGGAAACCAACTCACGGAATTAGGTATTAACCCCTTAAGGTAACCTAAGGCACATAAACTTGTCATGTGGGATACAATTGGGATACTTGGCTAGGCTTATGAAGGTAGTAATGGTCATTAGATTAGTATACACCTATAAACCTATGAACCTGTGTAATGCAATGGACAGCCAGCTTGCTCTCAAATAGAACCCTGGATGTTAGGGTACAGGAAGCCACCTTCTCAAAGAGGTCAGTTACTAGAAGAGTTCCTCAGAAGATTGTGCTGGACCCATTCCTTTTTTGGCATTTACTTCTTGGAAATCAAAGTCGATGTCAAAGGCCTGTGGCTGACCAAGTTTGTAGATAGCTGCAAACTAGAAGCAGTCATAGAATCTCCCTAAGACACTGACAGCCTACAGGAAGGACTAGCACAGACAAATGAGTGGTGCCAAAGCCACAGCTTAACACTCAATGGCAAGAAATGCACAATAGTACTCTTTGGCAAGTTTGCCACCCTAAGAAAACAGTAGTCAGGGATTTGGGGACATATGTGAATAGTAACCTGGCTTTCGACTAATATGTGTCAAAGGTAGTAAGGAAATCATTCTATCTTGCTCAATTTATAAGCGAGGGCATGACGTCTAGGTCCAAGGAGGTCATCGTTCCTATGTATTCACTCCTCATTAGACCCATCATTGAGTACAATACCAAGCACATGCAGCAAATGGAACATCCACAGAGGTTCCTCACAAAAAAAATACAGGGTAGAAACAACATGTCCTATGCAAATTGCCTCAAACCCTATCTCTCTACTGAGTTTCCTATAGACTGTTGAGAGGTGATCTGTGCCTGGCCTACAAGGCATCCTTGTGTCCCCCTCTGATGGACGTTTTGTACCTCTGCAAAACCAATAGTATAAAAACTACTCAATATACGTTCATGAACCTTGCTTGCAACATAAATAGGATATATTAGAAGGACAGGTGTGTGTCTCAGAGAATTCCTCACTTCTGGAACAGGTTTCCTATGCATGTGATGCAGAGTTCTTCTGTAACCCTGTTCAATTGTAACCTGTACCAATGGATGGGAAATTGGAAATTCACCCCAGGTCTAGCACCTGTCTCTAATAGACAGAGGCACTCTGTAAATCATAGCCTAGTTTACATATATCCCTTAAAGTAACCTCAAAGGCTCAAAAAGAGTTGCAAAATACATTTGGGATTCATATCTAAGCTTATAAGGGCCCCTAGAAGTCATTAGCCTAGTATACGCCTGTGACCCTATAAACATATCTAATAATTGTCTACAAAGCTATAAGCTATAATTGTGTCACCCTTAACAAAACTGCCACAATGCGAGTACAACTTATAGGCTGTCATTGTGACACCCTTAACAAAACTGCCACCCTACCACTACAGCTAAGGTCACATTTTAATGCTGAATGAACTGTTTTTAAACATCTCAAGTCCAAGTTAATTTCTATCTCAAAAGACAACTCTTTCCAGTACTCTCAACCATTATGTACTTACTCCCAATCCATTATGTACTTACCCCCAAGCATATTGTACTTACTCCCAACCATTATGTGGTTACTCCCAGTAACTGTGTACCTTTGTAGTTATCTTGCCTGTCTACTGAAGTAAAGGTTTCGTAAGGGGTTAAACTCTTCATCCGAAGAAGCTCTACCTGGAAGACTGGAATTTAAAAACAAAAAGCAAAAAAAAAATACAGTTAGTGGTATAAGTTTATTGCCACTCTATATAAAAACTAACATTCAACAAAATGTGGCACACAGAATTGGTATAATTTGTTTTAATAAACTACATCATAAGCTTTCATTTGTTCAGTAGTCTTCATCAATGTTGACATTTCACAGCAGCTATGCTATCTATGAACAGAACATCACACCAGTCAAAGAATGTCAAAAGCTCTAGGCAAATGACCCAGACCTGATGCTTGTATTAAAATGCATTGTTATTACATTCAAACCTCTTTGAACATATCCAAATTCAAAACACCTTAGAAGTACAAAAGAAGCAATTGTATTTTCTCTTGATTTGCTCAGCTCTAGGATGCAGTTGCGTAGAGGAACTCAACCTGTAGTAAGGGCTTGATATATAAATTTCTACTTATCACTGTAATAAGTGCTTGATGTATACAGTTCCACGTATTGTAGCCATGAGTATTATGTTACTGTATTTGTTTCATTGTTTTGAGTCACAACTGGCTGGCACAATCATGCAATGGCTACACAACTACCTATCACAACAACATACATTCCATAATTCCAGGACTTTATTAATTTGTCAAGTTAAACATCCCAGGTAATTATTGTTACATGCACAGAACATACCTCTCAACCTCTTGGCACAAGAAATCTGGACAGAGCCTATATAATGTGGTGGGGGGGGGGAACAAGACTCAAAAATAGGTACAGATTTTAAACACTGCAGTTATAAACTTAGAAAGTAGCTAGAATAACAGGGTTTGTGTTAAAATACATTTTATAAAGGATAAGTCTGAAACTCAAATGTATATCATTATTTAGTTATTTAATTCTTCAGCTCATCCCAGTGATATACAAGAAAACCACAAATTTTATAAGGAACATACTGAAAATTTGAGGCAAAAATCTGGGCATTCTGCTTAAATCTGGACAGTTGAGAGATATGCCACAGAATACAACAATATGCAATAGTCCAGGTGGGTATATTCTTTCAAAAGCATGCACATGTACAGACATACATACATTCATGTTTGTCTACAGGCTAATTAAAGTCCTCCTAATTTGCCAAGTTATTAGAGAGAGCATCCTGCAAAAAGCTCTTTCCTGTTTCCCTATTGTCTTTACCTATCACTTGCCTTTCAGAATCTCTCAGTGCCCGTCTCAATAAAAGTATATTCCTTCTTCCTCCTTCCTCTCTACCAAGTAGAATTTCAGTCAACACAATTGCTATATACATGGCAGGTATTTCAGGGACAATACAAGGAACTTATTTTACAGAAAAGAATGTAAATAGCTGGTACCCTCCTAAGCACGTGGTAGGTTTAGAAACTGAGTTCAAGAATACCTGAGAGAAGTCAATCATTTTATATATACTTGGGGTATAACATGTTAGTAGTTAAGCAGATCTTTCACCATTATCCTCTAAGTAGTCTTCTTTTGGCTGTTCCCGTTAGGGGTCACCATAGCAGATCACCTGTTTCCATTTCTTCCTGTCCTCTGCATCTTGCTCTGTCACACCAACCACCTGCATGTCCTCTCTCACCACATCCGTAAACCTTATCTTAGGCCTTCCTCTTACCTGGCAGCTTCATCCTTAGCATCCTTTTCCCAATGTACCCAGCATCCCTCCTCAGCACATGTCCAAACCAACGCAATCTCGCCTCTCTGGCTTTGTCTCCAAACTGTCCAATCTGGGCTGACCCTCTAATGTACTGATTACTAATCCTGTCCTCCCTCATCACACCCAGTGCAAATCTTAACATCTTTAACTCTGCCACATCCAGCTCTGACTCCTGCCTTTCTGTCATTGCCACTGTCTCCAACCCATATAACATAGCTGGTCTCACTAGCCTCTTTATTATCCCCTAAGTAATAGGTACTCTGTTAGACAAGTGCACCTTATCTGCTAGAAGCTGTGTCCTTCTTTTGGCATGGAGAAGTTGTGGACAACTGTGTTATCTAGTTAAACAGACAAGAGTTTTTATTCTAGTAAGATTCACAGATTAATGACATATATTTTCTATATTCTTAATATAATTATATTTTCTGAACAAAATATGCAAAACGGTTCAACCATTACAATTCCTAGGTATCCAGATGCAGAACAGGCTATTGAATGCCGAAACTGTTATATAACTTAAGAGTGCTCATGAAGAGAAAGAGTCAAAGGAATGGGGAATTCACATCCATTAGATGTAGACTAGGTTATCCTCACAAGATCTAACTAAATGAAATAGATTAAAAGATGCAGCAATGGAAGCAGAGCTGCAAGAGAAAGTTTGTTTTCCAACAAGAAAACAAGGCATCAACTGTGATATTCAGAGGGACAGAGAAAAGGTAAAAGACAAAGTCATTATAGTGATCATGATGTATTTTATAGCTTTTAATCAAGAGGGTATAAATGAAATTAAAGAGACAAGAGAAGAATGACATTACAGATGGGTGCACTTATTTAAACAAGATAATATCAACTGAGGAGTTGGCAGATGGAAGTATAAATGTAGAAGTATTTTGGGCTGATAAACTCAAAGCCTAGAGGGAGAAAAACAAAGGGTGATCAAAGGAGTTAGCATATGTGTGTGGTGACTTATTTATATGTCTGTTTAATATGTCTCTGAAAAAAGGAGGGTTGCAGTGCTGTACAAGAAGAGCAGTGCTGGCTCTAATATGTCAAAGGTTCACAGGGGATTATTAGGCTAATGACCCTCAGGGGGGCTTTTTAAGCCTAGCCATGCTTCCCAAATGTTTCTGACAAGTTTTGATACCCTAGGATTGTTTTAAGAAGTATATGTACACTTGGGTATGGGTGGTCAAACATTTACAGGCTGCCTCTGTCTAAAAGAGACATAGGTGTCAGGCCAGGGGTACATTTCAAAATCCCCATCCACTGGTCCAAGTAACATTTGAATTAGGCAAGGGAAGAACTCTGCTTCACATGGATGGGAAGCTTGTTCCAGAGAAGGGTGAGACACGTGTCTCCCTCCAACATGTCCTGTTTATGAGGTTTAGGTCCTTAGATCAAGTAATTGTGATGCAATTTGTTTTGCGGTTGTACAACAGGTCCATCAGAGTGGGATAAGATGATGCTTTGTAGGCCATGAGTAGATCACCTCTCAGAAGTCTATAGGAGACTGAGTACAGAGATAGGGCTTTGAGTTGGTCCACTTGTTGCATATGCCTGGTGTGGTACATACTAAAAAGGTTGTGGTACTCAGTGATTAGTCTGATAAGGGCTGAGTGAAGTGGAACAAAGACATCATTGGACTTAGATGCTGTACACTTCCGTATAAGTTGCACAACCTACAGTGATGTTCTTAATACAGTAGACACACAATGGTCAAAGTCCAGGCTGCTGTGTACATGCAGCTTAAAATCACTGACCATTGAGTCATCTCTTAGGGGTGTATTATTAGATGGTTCACAGAAGAATCCAAATAACTGTGGACCCATTAGTTTGACTTCATTTTTTTCTAAGAAGATGGCAATTTTAAGAAAGGGGCTAATAGAACTTTTTTACATAAAAATTAATCATAGGCTGTGGACAACACTTATTTTTATAAGGAAAGGTCACACAATGCTGGCCCCATTTTTTGATTGGGCACTCAGTGAGATACTCCAAGGTAATCCAGTGGTTGGTATGACATCACATCTAGTTCTGCAGGTATATTACTAGAGAAAAATGAAAGGAGTGGTAAAAAGTCATTATATTGTACAAACATATTTGAGACATAAGACAACAAACAATGCAATTGAGAGCATTGTGTGAATTGTGACAGTGATATACAGTAAATTCTGGTTTAATACTCTATTCATTGCAGATATTGACAACATAGAGATGAGATATGTGTATAGGTATAGTATGATATCATTTGAACTCATAAAACACTTAGCAAAAAGACTACAGAAATTAGTTTAAGGCAAATGAATAATATTACTGAACTAGTCAGTAGTAGTCGATGAATAAAATAGTTGTCAGCTGAAAGAACAATAAGTCATAACAGGTAGATAAATCATTCTGATACTCTTGGCATATGTAAGCAGGTGTTTCAGTATTACTATGAAAGCTTATGTCTTGACTGGTGTTAAGCAGATTTCCAGCTGGATGAGTGAAAGTAAATGTGCATTTATTTATTTATTCTATTTTTTACTTGGGAGGCAGATTGATCCAAAAACTACTTTGATCAAGACCCAAGCCCATACAGGCACACTAAGTATACATCAGTACAATAAATAAAGAGTGACTTAATGGGCTCCTGTGGGTAACACTGCTCCATAGTAGGTAGCGTTGCTGTCTTGTAGCTCTTGCATTTACAATTTCATTCTCAGCTTGGATGCCTTCTATGGAGAGTTTGTACATTTGCCCATATCCATATGTGTTTTCCGTAGGTCCTTTGGCTTCTTTCTACATCCCAAAGACATGCTGTAGGTGAGCTAGATGATCCTTCAAAATGCCTTAGGAGAGAGTGCTCTGTGTGTTTGTGTATGTGTATATTTATCTATTTCTATATCTATGTCTATATGTCTGTCTATATAATATATATATATATATATATATATATATATATATATATATATATATATATATATATAGATATATATATATATATATATATATATAGATATATATAGATATATACATACAGGTTGGGGATGAATCACATTGTTTTGTGTATGTCCGTCTTTCTTCCTGCAGTGTGTTCTTTTGGTGTTGAATGCAGAAGAAGGATACAGCCCGAGCATTGATTAGTTTTCTTCCTTTACTGAGCCAGCAATTACACTTCAAATTTTAGCAATGCTTGCTTAAACTGGTTCATAATAAAACTGAAGTAACAGTCACTTTATTAATCTTACTAAACATAAATTAACTCGACACATCACCACAGTAGTCAGGAAGTCCTTCTACGTGGCACACCTCATCATAAAAGGGTTCTTATTAAGGAAAAAAAGAGATCATTGTCCCCCTGTACTTGTCACTCATTAGACCCATTATAGAGTACAACACCCCTTTTGGAATGTACCTCACAAGACATCTGCAGCAGCTGGAAAGGCCACAGAAGTACCTCACAAAGAGGATTACTGGCCTCAAACAAATGCCCTACACTGACCGCATCAAAAAACTCCAGCTTTACTGCATAGCATATCGCCTACTCCGAGGTAATCTCTGCCTAACATATAAAGCTATGTCAAACCCAGAGCTGTTGGACATGCTACACCTAAAGAAATCCCAATCCCTCCGAGCTACATGCTCTAGGGACCTAAACCTTGTCACCACAGTAAACAGAACTCACTGGAGGGATAGATTCCTGTCCCAGAGACTTCCTATACTCTGGAACAATCTACCCATCTATGTCAAGCAAAGTTCTTCATTAGCAATCTTCAAGAAAAATCTTGATGAGTGGATGGGAAATATACCCCAGAGATCACTTCTCTCTGCTGGCAGTGGCACAAGAAAATTACTTTCTTGGGTAGCGTAAGCTATGGAACCCTTTCGGCTAGGCTTACGTAGGCCCTTGGGCCGACAGCCTAGTACCTACCTATGAACTTGTACTTTAAGCGCTTTTGTCTGCCTACTGCAGACTTCTTCAGAAAGAGAGGGTGAAAGAGTGTAAAAGGAAGTGTATTCCTCTGGGACTAGTACTTTATGGGGGGGGTGTACACTCTGTTGCGTCATGTGGGAGATACCTGTGAGGTAATGTCAGTGGTTGGGAAGTCTCAATATTGGGGGGCATGGTTAACATGTCATCGCTTCCATTTAAGGGCACATCAGATGTTAAGGTGTCCGTTTAGGTCTGGGAAGACGTCTGCTGCTAAGTGGATTTGCCACTTGAGTTCTTTAAGTTCAAGAAGTATGGCAAAATCCCCAAAGAAGGATTTTAACCTTTCTAGCACTAGAAATGTGAAGGACCCTTGGCATATGAGGGAATGCCTGACTAAGGCATTGCTTTCGTCTCTGTAGCTGATTACTATTAGATGTTTCCTGATGCGTTGCTTAATATATATGTATATATCTATCTATCTATCTATATATATATATATATATCATGTGATGAGTTAGCTCCCCATTTTGGATACATTTCACTTCCTTATACCAATTGAGTGTTTGGATAGTCTCACGTTCCCCTCCCATAGACATGATAACATGAATTCAGCTAAATAGGTTTTTGAAGAATGAATAAATGAAAAAAGGTCTGTTGTGCTGTTTTTGTGCTACCCGTTATGTTGCATTTATTAGTCTTATAAGATTTATTGTTGCAGTTTGAAATTGTTCATTTTCTTGGACCCTGCTTCTCAGAAGAGGCATGTAACTCCACTATGAACAGTGCTAAGAAATGCCTGATTGCCAGTTCTGCTGAATCTGTACTATAATATTGTACTTGCATTAGAACTTGTACATGTGCTGATGTTTTGTTTTTGCCTTTGTCTGCAGGCCATTGAGATTAATGAAAGTCTGAAAAAGTCTCAAGTATACCCCCAGAAGATGTACATGGAGCTACGTGCTGGAGCAGAATATAACTTCGATGTTCAAGTGTTTGAACCCTTGGAATCTCCAGTGGACCTCTACATTTTGATGGACTTCTCAAACTCTATGTCTGATGACTTGGAGAACTTAAAAAGGCTTGGGCATAGTCTTGGTAAGCATGACACAGCAGATGACATACCTTAAGAGCTTTTGTATGCGTTTTTAAATGGTTGACACAGATTTTTTTAAAGATACTTTTACAGAGACATTACTATTATCACAGTTTGAATTCTAATAAATACATGTTTTGCTGCTTCTGATGTTACCTGTGATAGCAATAATACTCACAGATTAAATAGTTGTATGTTAAACCTGCTGGGAAAGATGTAGTCTTAATGCAGACAACTGACAACTGCAAAGTTTTACAGATTGATTGCTTATTTATTTGTTGACTGATTGGTTGATTGATTCTTTCATTCATTCTGCAAGAGATCTTTATAACAAATGCCATACTTGTTGTTCCAGACATTTATTTCCTTAGAGTGACATAACCTATTTATTTATTTATTTAGTCATTGCTTTTCTTGACTGCCTAGGAAAACTTGCCATATAAACCAAATCCTTTTTTAGCTGTGTGCTGATTCTTCTTTGTGTTAGTAGCTACATACTCCCCCATGGGGCACTTCCTTTATGTGGAAGACATTTTTCTAATGTGCTAGTCCCTCTTCTGTTTTACCTTAGATGTGCCAGCTATTTAGGCATGTGGTCAGTAACCACAAAATGTCAGAGACATTTTTGCTGTATAACTGGATTTTTCATCTTTTCTAAGTGGAATATCTCATAGTAATGCCAACTGCACAAAAAGCCACATTTTTATGTAGTGTAGGTGCATAAAGTACTGAGAGGTGAGCTCTGGTACTACACAGTCTGTTGCTCTATACCCCTGCTTCCACAATGATACTTTTAAGTCTCTAAAATAAGGAAAAAATGACACTTCTCAGCTTGTTTAGGGTACAGCACATGATCGGTTTCAACTGTTGGGGGCAAGCATATAAGGTCTGTATTACAGCTGCTTACGTACATTCACTACACGGTCTAATGTAGCAAACACACAACCTAGTTCACGTTTCAGTGTACTCAAGAGAAAGCATAGCATTATAGCTCTCTCTCACTGGGTGCTACCCAGCAAAAGTACAGATTGATATTTATCTTGCCCAGATTAATAATAAATGCTAATAAATAGCCATACTACTGGTATGGTCATAAAAGTAACAATGCAAGCAAGTAAGCAGTACATTCTTCAATTTATGCATCCATATTCAATCTCATTCTGCAGTAAGTGCTGAGGTTACTTTGCATAAAGTTTGAATTATCAGAGAAGACGTAGGGTATCCTGGTGGTCATTGTACAGTGCCACTGCTTGGGTTTCATAGTGGAAAAGTCCAGGCCCTGAGCACTTTGGAACCCTTTAGTAATTCTTCTTTCACATTTTTTGCCATCACTCTGTTATCTGCTATGCAAACATCTTTTACTACCACCTTACCACCCCAATAAAGGATGTGCAATTTCCATATTATTCTCTAGTCTTATATCTTCAGAAGGCTGTGTTAATGTCCAAGTAAACCAGATCAACAACACTGCAGTAATCATTTAATTAGTCATCTAGTAGTTGGTGTGACATGATTTAGACAGTGGGACTCAGTGCTAACTGATATTGAATCAGTCTTACTTTGAAAAGGATTTCATACTTTTTCATACAGAGGAAATTGACATATTTAACATATAAATACACAATGGAGTAGCTCGAGAACATGAACAGGCATGGCCATCCGAAGCTTGCTGGTCTATCCTCTGGTGAGGTGGTCCAGTCTACTGCAGTTTTGTCTACCTACTCGTCAGGCTTACATGCAGGTGAGTGCAGACCTCATTGACTAAAGCCTTAAAGAAGAAAAAAAAATAGAAAAAATCCTGATGGCTGGCTAGATGATGTCTTCCCTTTCCTATGACTGGTCTGATGTCTGCATGCATGCTGGAAAAAAAAGGGGAAAGAAAAAAAAAATATATATAGATATATTACACAGACACACACACACACACACACACACACACATACACACACATATATATATATATATATATATATATATATATATATATATATATGGTTCTACCTTACATAGTCGACAGTGCAGAACATCGACAATGCAATCGCGATCGCCAAAAGATCGAAAATGCAGAAGACCGACGGATGAAAACACCAACGCCGAGGATACCGACATGAGAAAAGGCTGTGTAAGTATGCAGTAGTGACGGACGTTAGGCTGCGAGTAAGGTAAGTGTGGATATTGACGGTCTGTGGGGATAGGGGTGGGTTAAGTGAGTTAGGGTTAGGGCGCGGGTTAGGTAAGTGTGCAGTAGTGAAAGTCTTTGGGTTAGGGGCGGGTTAAGTGAGTTAGGGTTAGGGCGCGGGTTAGGTAAGTGTGCAGTAGTGAAAGTCTTTGGGTTAGGGGCGGGTTAAGTAAGTTAGGGTTAGGGCGCGGGTTAGCTGAGTGTGCGATAGTGACGGACCTTAGGGTTAGGGTTTGGGTTAGGGTTGTAGATAGTTGTGTATGTGAGGTTTAGTGTGGGTTTGTAAGGATTTTGGTGTGCTTGTGTTGTGTGCGTGGTTTTTGGACAGGGGATGTGTTTTGTTTGTTGATTGTTGTTATTGTGGTGTGTGCAGCGTATGAGGTTTCGTGTTTGTGAACCATCGGTTATTTCGTTGTCGGGCATGTGAGGTGTCGTGTTTATGCACTGTCGATTATGTGGTGTCGATGATTGCATTGTCGGTGTTCTGCACTGTCGACTATGTAAGGTAGAACCATATATATATATATATATATATATATATATATATATATATATATATAGATAGATATATGCATCTATGTATGTGTGTATATATGGGTCTACCTGAGATGGTCGACAGGCCATATTATCGATACTCATTTGGTCGACAAGCAGATTTGCCCCCCTCCCCAATGTTGTGTGACCCTGGAGTTGATATATATAGTTGAGGGGTGTGTGGGGGGCACAGCCCCCCACATAAACTGCTTCTCAACCAAATGAACTGCCGACCAAATGAGTGTCGATCATATGGCCTGTCGACCATGTGAAGTAGACCCATATATATATATATATATATATATATATATATATATATATATATATATATATATATATATATATGTGTGTGTGTGTGTCTGTGTCTGTGTCTGTGTCTGTGTGTGTGTGTGTGTGTGTGTGTGTGTGTATAATCAAGAATAATCAGATTAGACAGTGTATTGCTTTATTTTTGTGCATTTCCGCATTTCCCTGGAAAGTTGCATTTTATTTAATTTAACCAGGAAACCATACTGATCATTTTTAAACCTTGTTTGCTACTGCAAGGTAAAGTAAAACTAGATAGATATTTTAAAGTTGTCAGTTGACTAGCTTGTTTTGGGGAATTGGATAGAAATCAGAATACCAGAAAAACACAGACACAGGAAATAAACACATACTCCACAGAGACAGTGACCAGAGGCCAGGATTGAACCACAGGCCTTAGAATTATGAGGAAGAAACCTTAACCACTGATGCACTCTACATGATTAGTCTGATAAGGGCTGAGTGAAGTGGAACAATGACATCATTGGACTTAGATGCCATATACTTCCGTATAAGTTGCACAACATACAGTGATTTTCTTAATACAGTAGACACACAATGGTCAAAGTCCAGGCTGCTGTCTACATGCGTCCCAAAATCCCTGACCACTGGGTCATCTATTAGGGGTGTATTATTAGATGGTTCACAGAAGAATCCAGATAACTGTGGACCCATTAGTTTGACTAAATTTTTTTCTAAGAAGATGGGAATTTTAAGAAAGGGGCTAGTGGAATTTTTTTACATAAAAATTAATCAAAGGCTGTGGACAACACTTATTTTTATAAGCAAAGGTCACACAATGCTGACCCTATTTTTTGATTGGGCACTCAGTGAGATACTCCAAGGTAATCCAGTGGTTGGTATGACATCACATTTAGTTCTGCAGGTATATTACTAGAGAAAAATGAAAGGAGTGGTAAAAAGTCATTATATTGTACAAACATATCCGAGACATAAGACAACAAACAATGCAATTGAGAGCATTGTGTGAATTGTGACAGTGATATACAGTAAATTCTGTTTTAATACTCTATTCATTGCAGATATTGACAACATAGAGATGAGGTCTCTGTATAGGTGTAGTATGATATCATACACACACCAGTTTATGTCAGGTTACTCATGAAGTGAAAACTTGCAGCAGCTATGATTTGTATAATAGAAATTTTTGTGGACAGGAATTCCAGACTAATATTAATAAAGGTATTATTAGTAAGACCCTCCCTACCTATTTAGTTATATCTTTTTGCAATATGTCTGATAGCTGAACTTGCAGATTCTACTTGTAGAAGAATATGCAGCTTATTCAGCCATCCCAGCCCTAAAGAAATGCTATTCCCTGAAATCGGACGTATAACAACGGTAACTTCATTTTAACTGTCGTTTTGTCAGTCTGACTTGTCTTTCTTTTTTCCTTCAATTTTAAAATACTGTGTTTAGCAATATATTAATTAATAAAGTAAAGATAAACAATTAAAAAAAAATAAGTTGCTTTGTAATTGACAAAATTAAGGCCTTTCCTAGAAGTAATTATTCTAGATGGGTTCTAATTTACAATGTGTGGTTAAGAACTAAGCAAAATAAATTAAAAATAATAATACTACATTACTGTAGAAGTGTAATTCTAGGTTTCCCTTTGTTTCAGCAAATGCAACAGAGAAGCTCTCCAAGGACTACACCATAGGGTTTGGCAAATTTGTGGACAAAGTTTCAGTTCCTCAGACAGACATGAGACCTGCAAAGTAAGTGAAAAAAGTCACTTTTTGACACAAAGTTCTGCTGTTTTCTTTTTTGTGATGTAAATTGTTAGTAAGCTTTAAGAGATGTGCCTGCTAACATAAATATGTAAACTTGTATAATGTTAGAAATAGACAAGACTCAAGATCATGCTCTAATGAACTCATTCACTCCAATACAGCTCTTTTGAGAATGTACCTTTAACTGCCAATGGGTGAGGCCTGAGCCTTTCAAAAATGAAGTTATCACCTTATAGTTTTAACAAATACTCACTGACAGAGGTCAAATATCAATACAGTTGTGACTGTCATCATGTATGATTCAAGGTAAATTATTATCATACCTTGTATGTAGCATGGTTTTGGAATTATTAATGTAAATAAGAGCAAGCAATATTTGGTGCCTAAAATATTGTATATTTTTTAGTTGTACATAGAGAGGGAGAGAGAGAAAGAAATAAAGAGTAATATAATGCGGATTTACCCGGAGGTAGTATGGTTTGCAAGGCAGGTTTATTTGTTTGCCTGGTTAGTCCTGCTAGGCCAGTGTTCTCTTTTCAAGGGAGATCCAGTGTGGTATTTAAAATCTGAACAGGGCAGGCACCAGGGATCTCCCCCTAATCTTTTTAGTAAATGTGACAGTTCATTTTATATCTTCATGAGCTGCCATCAGCTCATGCAAATGGAACGTCAGTTTAGCATCTTATTTGAAGGACAGCACACTCAAAAGTGCAACAGCGACACTGCAGTGTGAGTATAGAAAATTAATCCAAGTACCTAGTGTGGGAATAGAACCCACAGCCTTCGATTATTCCAGCACTAAAGGCAAACAAGTACACTTACTAGCTGTTCAGTCTTGGACATTGGCAAGTAAGCAGTAAAGTGACTTAGAAGCTTAAGGTTGAATTCCCAAGTAGTGGAAAAGTTAGATGTTCGTGGTTCATTGTTGCAGTCATTACATTTGGGTAATCCTGCTGGCAGGTTGCCGTCAGCCAGCCTGAATTCCAAAGTCTTGGGTCGTGCGTCAGCTGCTGACACCCCCTCCCTGACGTCAGGTCTTCAGGGTATAAAAGAAGCAGCTGACGCCATTTTCTTCAGTCTTTCTTGCCACGCGGTACCCGAAGCAGAAGCAATTCGCAAGTGCCGGTCGGCCGACGCCTGAGATTTTCGTGTTCGAGTTTCAGATCTGAAGTCTTCAATAAAGCTAAGTACCCCATTGGGGAAACTTTTTTCTTGCTCCAGACCAATGTCAGAAAAAGTTAATAATTGTATTTCTTGTGGAAAGCAAATACCTCATAAGGACTTTCACTCTTACTGTATTTCTTGCCTAGGCCCTGATCACAAAGTTACTGGTTGTCGGTTTTGTGCTAGATTTAACCAACGCACTATTAAGCGTCGGTATGATTTTGCTTTAAACTTTTTTGGACGCCGGTATAATTATCCTGAATCGTCGGATAGCCATCTGACTACCGGAGTTCACAAAAAACGCAAAGAAAAGGATAAAGATAAACAACCGAGGCCCAAAACTGATGACGAAGCTTCTCCTAAGCCAGTCGCCAGTTCGCCGGTTCTCAGTGAGGTGCTTTTTCAGCCCATGACGCCCACTGCTTTAGAGTCGCAGGCCGCTTCTGACTCCCATGTGGAGTCGGCTATGCCACTGGATACTCAAGGTATTGGAGCCTCGGATGCTAATCCCTCAGATGGGTCCAGAGCTGCTGAGCAGGCACCGGCTTCTGAGGGTGTATTCAGACCTAAACATCTTTACATTAAAATGACTTCAGCTTCAAAGGCAAAGACTAAAGCACCTTCTAAAGCAAGGAAACAAACTTAAGAGCCACGTGGACAGGCCTCTATGCCCAAAAAACAGATGCTCAAAATGGCCGAAGACTTGATTACCTTGATCAGGGGTTCCCATCCCCCTCCTGATAAGAGGCCTAGGCAAGAGCCTGACTATGAATCTTCAGATCAGGTTTCTGTTTCTTCTGATTCCTCTTCTGATCAGGAATATTCTCTTCCCCCCTATAAGGATTCTGATGCTGAAGAATCTATACCGTCAGCATCTCCTCCTGAGGACTATTCCTTTGGGGAAACCTTGCATACCATGAGGGAGCATTTCCACTGGGAGAGCCAAGATTTTTCAGAATCTAAAAAGAGGCTCAGGGATTTTCTTTTACTACCTCAGCACAGGCCTCTAGCCATTCCACCTGTGTTAGACATTGTAGATTATGTGTTTTCGGAGTCTAGTCTGACCCCTGACTCCTTACTCCTAGCTCCTGTTAAGCCTGACAGATACTACAGGGTTCCTGACTCTCACAAATTTCTTTTTAAAAACCCTGGTGCTGACCCAGAAACTATTTCACAGGATCCACAGAGAGTTAAGGCTTCCACTGCAAAAAAACCCAACCCCCTCTGACAGAGATTCAAGGGCACTGGATAGATGGGGAAAAAAGGTTTACACATCTGCAACTTTGGCTATAAGGGCCTTAAAGTGTCAGTTTCATATGCTCAAATATCAGCAACATGTCATGGGATTGCTTAAACAGAAAATGTTGTTAAACTCTGAATGTGCAGAAAATAAGGAAATGCAGGATTTATTGCATGCAGCTGAACAAGTTGGAAAGCATACTTTGCAATGTGGTCTTGATTCTTTGGAGGCCTCCTGCAGGGCCGCAGTTATGGGTTCTGTAATTAGGAGGCATGCTTGGTTAAAGGAACAAAATCTGCCTAATCATGTTAAAGTTAAATTACTAGATGCACCCTTACAGCATGATACTTTGTTTGGTGTCAAGGCAGAAGAGGTGTTAAAGAAAATGGAGGACAAAGCTAAATCTATGCAAACTGTTACAGATTTCTTACAAGTACAGCTACCTAGGTTTAGTAGACACTGGCCTACAAAAAACTGGTCAGACAGACCTCAAAGGGGCAGATCCCAAGCACAAGGTTCATACAGGTCAAAGCAATGGGGGGCTTCTACCTCCAAAGTTGGAGAATATAAATCACAAACATACAGGAAACAGTCCCAATGACTCCCCCCTGCCTGCACCAAGCACTTATCTACTGGCAGCACCCTTAGGGAAAAATTAGCTCTTTTTACTCAAAATTGGCACATTATAACCCAGGACAAGTGGGTTCTAAATATATTGTCACAAGGCTACAAGTTCCATTTCCATACTCTGCCAAAGGCAAACGGCTGGCCAGATCTGCCAAAAAAATCAATGGGCAGAGGCACAAAAACAAGTCTCATCCCTCATGGACATGGGGGCCATTCAACAAGTACCAGAGCAAGAGCAGGGACAAGGATTTTACTCGACTGTTCTTGCTACCCAGAAAGGACAAGGCCTGGAGGACGAAAATGGATCTATCTATTCTGGACACATTCCTGGATATTCCAAAATTCAAAATGTTGACTTTGCACCAGCTTCTGCCCATGCTGGGCAAGAATGCTTGGCTTGTGACCTTAGACCTAAAAGAGGCATACCTGCATGTTCCAATCATTCAGAAGATACCTCCGATTCAAGGCTGGTTCAATGCATTACCAATTCTCTGCACTGCCCTTTGGCTTATCTACTGCACTCAGAGTCTTTACAAAGTGTCTGGCACCAGTAATTGCATTCTGCAGACAAAGAGGAATACAAATATATCCTTACTTGGACGACTGTCTCATTCAAGAAGAGAACAAGGACATTCTTCTTCAACATCTGGCATTTGTGAAAAGACTCCTAACAAGCCTAGGGTACACAGTCAACAAAAAGAAATCAAAACTAGTACCCCCACAAGAGATAACATTCCTGGGTGCAAGCTTAAATACAACTGCCCAGATGGCTTATCTCACGCCAGACAAACAAAGGCAACTGACTACCTGTTTCAAAATGTTTGCAACAAAGGCCCAGTTATCTGCAAGAAAAATTCTGCAGGCTTTGGGCTTCATGGCATCCTGCATTCTACTAATTCCATATGCAAGACTGCATATGAGGAAACTTCAATGGTACCTAAAAAGTGTTTGGACTCAACATTGCCACAGCCTGGAAACAGTCATTACTTTCATTCCCTGCCTGCAACAGGAGTTTCGATGGTGGGCAAAGGCTTGTCACCAGAACAAGGGACAGCCATTCACATTACCTCCAGCCAGGCAGACACTAACAACGGATGTGTCCGACTATGCCTGGGGAGCCCACATGGCAGGAAGATGCATTCAGGGCACATGGTCCTCAACCAAATGCATTTACATATCAGTCAAAAAGAGATGCTAGCTGTTCAAAAGGCCCTGACAGCCTTCAAGGACCTACTTCATCCGGGACAACTACTGATAAAGACAGACAACACCACGGTCATGTGGTATATAAACAAGCAGGGGGGCATACATTCTTACCCCCTTTGCAGACTAGCCATGACCTTGTGGGACACAGCTTTGACTTACCAAGTACATCTGCAGGCACAATTCCTGCCAGGAAAGGAAAACACTCTGGCAGATGAACTAAGCATAAACCTCATGGATCCACATGAGTGGAAGTTGGATCCACAAGTCTTCAGCATGATAACAAGGAAATGGGGATGCCCGGACATAGATCTATTTGCCTCCCCTCACAATTACCAACTAAACAGATTCTGCACAAGGACTTATCACAGACAAGCATGGAACGTGGACGCCCTATCTTTCAGCTGGGAAAACCTATCAGTATATGCCTTTCCCCCACTGCCTCTCCTTCCCAAGATACTCCTAAAGATCAGACAGGAGAACCCAAAGATGATACTGATTGCCCCAGACTGGCCATGCCAGTACTGGTATCCAATCCTAAGGAACTTGTCTCTATACCTAGCTTGGACCTTACCTCAAATACCTCGTCTACTGTCCCAGCAAAACAATCAGATCCTGCACAGCCAAATCAGGACATTAAACTTGGCAGCATGGTGGATAATGTAGTCATACAAAAAACACCTCTCAGTAAAGCTGTGATGGATGTTATTCTGGAAGCCAGAAGGCCTAGTACTTGGAAAATGGAAGAGATTCTGTGCTTGGAACCAGGCACAAGGAACTGATACAACTGTACCAAATATTCCTCAGATTTTGCAATACTTAACTGAGATGCTGGACAAAGGCCTATCTTTTTCATCAGTTAAAATTTGTGCCTCTGCCATTTCGGCTCATTACAATACAGAGTCACCACTTTTTTCTCATCCTTTATTAAAGCAGTACCTCAGAGGAGCCAAAAATTTAAAGCCTCCAAGGAGATTACTAATACCTGCATGGGACCTCAACTATGTCTTGGAAAAGCTCACCCTGCCTCCTTTTGAGCCAGCTGCTACTACTGATATAAAGTTTTTATCTTGGAAAACAGCTCTGCTCCTAGCAATTACTTCTGCAAGATGAGTATCAGAGCTACAGGCGCTCATAGCTGTGGAACCTTTTTATCATTTTTCATCCAGACAGGGTCTCCCTGAGGACAAACCCAACATTTATGCCTAAAGTGGTGTCCAGTGTGGCTCTTAACCAAACTATTCATCTGCCAACTTTTTACGCAAATCCACAGAACAATGGGGAGAGAATTCTGCATTCTTTGGATGTACACAGACTGCTTAGATTCTACTTGGACAGAACCAAAGCTTTCAGGAAGACAGAGCAATTACTAGTGGCATATGCTGCAGGATCACAAGGAAAGGCTATCTCAAAGCAGACTATTTCAAAGTGGTGAGGCCACTGCATTCATTTCTGCTACTTACACCATGGCAAGCCAGTGCCTAAGGGCATTAGGCCACATTCCACCAGAGCTGCTGCCACTTCAGCAGCCTTTCTCAGGGGAGTACCAACCAGAGACATTTTAAAGGCAGCTACTTGGAGTTCAGTGCACACCTTTACAAAACATTATCATCTGCCACTCTACTCTAATTCCAGGGCAGGCTTTGCCACTGCAGTTCTGCAGGACCTCATAGCTGCTCCTACTATTGTCTAGCTCCAACCTCCCAACCATAGCTTTGGGACTCTACCCAAATGTAATGACTGCAACAGTGAAACACGAAGAACATAGTACAGTTGTGTACACTTACCATAAATGTAGATGTTTGGGTGTGTTCACTGTTGCAGTCCAGGTTACCCACCCGCCTTCCCCCTTTTTTATTTGGATCTTATCTTTCCTTCTCTGATTTCTACAACCTATGTGGTGTATTTGCTTATAGATGAAGGTAAAATTTATATTGGTGTATTTCTGAATATATATATAAAGTTTGGCTACCCTTTTTGGGGGCACCTGACATCTGGGGCAAGAAAAACTGAAAAAAATGGTGTCAGCTGCTTCTTTTATACCCCTGATGACCTGACATCAGGGAGGGGGCAACAGCAGCTGATGCAGGACCCAAAACTTTGTAATTCAGGCCGGCTGATGGCAACCTGCCAGCAGGATTACCCAAATGTAATGACTGCAACAGCGAATACACTCGAACATCTATCTACATTTATGGTAAGTGTACACAACTGTACTTTCCTTATGTTGCTAGAAAGTACATCCCATAATATAGGGCCCAGGACAGAAGAGGTGTAATCAGTTGTTGTCAAGGAAATCGTGTTTCTTTGCAGGATAGTTACACTGTTTGCCCGTGAAGGAGCTGGTAGAAAGTGTGTTTTGTGTTTAACGCGGTTGTAAGGGTAGTGGCAGTACTATTGGTAGTGTTTTGTCAGTAAAGGTAACTACGAGTAGATCAGAGCATTCAAGGATGAACAGCTAGTAAGTACACTTGCAAGAACTTTAATGTTGGCTGTGTTATACCATGTTATACAAAATGCAGTTATAGTGCACTGGAATTCTTAAAAACTAATTTATTCAGCTTCACTTGAATTGTCTGTTGGCCCATTCTCAATCCCCTGATGAAGCTTGGTTAACCAAGTGTTTCAATGAGCAAATGCTTGTAACTAAGGCAAAGGATGTAATGGCCACCGAGTACCTTCTACACTGTATTCTTACTACACCACATGTAACTTCTGACAACATTTGTAGGATCTCTCTGTGACTACTTGCGTATATTTTCATGCTGAAGTTATATTGCTGATGTAAAGCATAACTCTATCAGTATGCCAGTTAGTTCCTTTCACATCTAATTGATAACATGCAGATTTATGTGGAAATGCTGAAGCACTTGTAGTGGAGGATGGTGCTGGTTATAGCAGGAATTATGGAAGCTTGGTCAGAAAGTCAAGTAGTGGGGAATGATGGTGGGAGGCTTTAAGGGGTTTGGAAGGGCTGAAGGAGGTAACAGAATCAGGAACTTATGCTTTAAGTTATGAATGGCATCTGTGGGTAGGTACAGAAGAGGAGGAGGAGATGGGATCAGCAATCAGGGACATAGAAGAGGTTGCAGCTGATGTTCTTCTTGGTTGAAGGAGTGCTGTTTCAGGTTTAGTTGTGATTTTTGTAAAGGACATGTAACAGTCTGACTGCACTGATCAGACCAGAGAAAGCCAATAATGATGGTAAATGGGGGGATTTTAATGTTCTCATTATAGACTGGAAAGTCCAAGCAGCAAGCTGTGAAAAAGATGAAAAACAGACAATATTAGCTATCTACTTTTTCAAGGCCAGGGAAATGTCAAACTTTCTTTCGTAAGCAACAAGATGAGCCATAGAGAAAGGAGAAAGTATTAAAGCACTACAGATTCTCTTCAACAAAATATGCAATTTCATAGCCCTCTCCCTACAATGCAAATATCACAGCCTTGCACCTCAAAAGCTAAATGGCTGCCTATTAAGCAAAGGACAAGTTTTGTTTTGCTGGGTAAAACCAGTTTAAGCTTCTGTATTTTGAAAGTCCTCCCACCAAGTTGCAAAATGTACATGCAAGATCTCTTCATATAATGTGGGAAGTCAGTCACTCATGCAGTCAGTACTGTATTCTTGCAGGAATAACCTACGAAGAACAAAACACAGCTTTTGTACTTTAGGCTCTACATCTTCGGAGTCTGCATGCCCTATCTGTGGTCATGTACGTTTCCTCCCACATTCCAAAGACATGCAGTATGTGGACTGGAAACTCTAAATTGGCCAAAGGTAAGAGTGTGTGTGTGAGTGAGTCATGAGAATGAACTACTGTGGCAGGGCTAGCCACCAGGTGGTGTAAACCTTGGCTCAAGACGATTGTCACTGTGGAAGTGACACACCGACCCCATGTGCAAAATGGGAAAAGGGGTTGAGGATGGATGGATGGATCTTGGGAATCCCTACTTGTAAGCCAGAAAGATTGTACCTCCTTTGTGAAATTCAGTTCTCAACTTAGAGCCCATCTGTGCAAAGAAACCCAATCCAGCTGCTTTAGTTCAGGACATATTATATAACTCAACAAAAACTGCACTTGCAAAAATGGACTATAGTGAGAATAAAAATAAACAAATATTCAACAAAAACACACTTATAGTTCTGATGAAGTCTTTTTAAATAAGGATAAAACCAATAAACTAATTCTAGTGCCTTGGTGATTTTGGAGATTCAGTTAGTGAGTTTTTTTCTTGAATAGCACTAAGGAAAATAAAGTCAGGGAAAACAGGAGGCTCACATGAGGTCACAGCAGATATGAAAAAAAATGCTGGGTGAGATGGAGAGAAATGGCTCCTGAGGGTACTCACAGAGTGTGGAGAGAAAGACATATCCCAGATGGCTGGAGAGTAAGCATACTCATGCCAGTGTACAAGAACAAAGGGGACATCCACAACTGTGGGCAGTATAGAGGCATCAAACTCCCATCACATTGCATGAAAGTTCTGGACAAGGGTGACTGATAAACGGATACACAGAGTAGTAGAATGTAACATGGGAGATGAGCAGTTCAGATTCAGATCAGGATGCAGCACAACTGACCAGATGTTTGCAGTGAGAGAGATAGCTGAGAAGAGGCAAGAGTTGAGGAAAGAGTCAAACTGGGCATTCCTAGTCTTGGAGAAAGCATATGACAAGGTCCCAAGAAAGCTGATCTGGGCAGTACTATGGTGGTTCAAAGTCCCAGAAACATTGGTAGAATTAGTGCAGGCTATGTACAAGGACCCAATGACTCAAGTACAAATGGTGTTCAGCCTCACAGAGGGCTTCCCAGTGGGTGTGGGTGTACACCAGGGTTCAGGTCTGAGCCCACTGCTGTTCATACTGGTGATGCACTTAACAAACAGGTTGGAACGGACAGATCAACAAAGTTTCTGTATGCAGACAATGTGGCATTACAGGAAGACTCTGAGCAAGAACCTCAGCAAAGGATAGGGGAATGGAATGCAAAACTGAAGGCACATGGGATGAAACTAAGCACAGATAAGACAGTGGTAATGGCAGCAAATTGGGGAAATCAGAAGAAACTGAGAATTGAGATAGAAGGCAAGATAGTTGAACAGGTAAATAGTTTCAAATGTCTGGGAGGGGTGCTTGAGGAGAAGGGAAGTCTGAATGAAGAGGTCAAATCTAGAATCAGAGGGGCTACAGCCAAATGGCACAGAGTGTCAGATTTAGTGTATGACAAAATAATGCTAAAGAAGCTGAAAAGTAAGGTGTACAAAACAGTGGTGTGACCAGTACTACAGTATGGTACAGAAACCCTGGCAGTAAAGGGAGAGCAGATGAAGACGATAGAGGTGATGGAAATGAAATGCCTGAGGAGGGTGGTAGGATGCACACTGTGGGACAGATGAAGAAGTGATGACATAACAGCAGAAGCCAAAGTAGCTCCAATTGCAGAAAAGATCAAAGAGAACAGATTACAGTTGTTCAGACATGTGCAGAAAAGCAGAAGACAATCTGGTGAAGAAGATTTGGGACAGACAGACAGAAAGAAGGTATGAGGAAACAAGGACATCTAGCAAACAGGTGGATGGATTGTGTGAAGGAAGATCTGTGACAGTCAGACATGAGTGTTGAAGAAGGTAGGAGTGTGACACTGAATCGAGAGAGATGGCAACAGTTAACATGATTTTGTGACCCCATGTAGAAAATGGGAAAACATTGGCTGATGATGATGATGATGATTCTGATGGAGACAAGGTTAACCACAGAGAAATGAAGAAGCATGTTCACATTTATATGAAGAAAATGCTATCCAAATGAAAGACAGGCCTGGTTGAACTTGCACAGCCAGCTGACAGTATAAAAAAATTCTGCTGTGTAAAAGTGCTCGACTTCTGCTTTCAGCCATCTTGATGGGGACTGTTGCTCATGTCAAAAATGAAACTTTGCTGATGCATAATTTTAGTTTCAGTTATTGAATCTCACCAATCATGACTTATTGGTACATAAGACATTGCATTATCTGTACCAACGCTTCTTACATCCACATCAGAAATGCCTTTTGAGTTGCACGAGTCTCTTAAAGAGCTCCTCCTGCCAAACATCCTAGTGTCAATGCCCTGGCAATCATGGCTAAGTTACTTACACATTCCTTTATTATGTTTTATCCCTGCTATGTTAGGATGTTATTATGCTAATTGTCTCTATAAACAGTTTCCTATCCCATTTTTACCCACTAGCCATCATATATATATATATATATATATATATATATATATATATATATATATATATATATATATATATATATATACATATGTATATTTTTTTCTTTAATTTAACATTCTTACCAGAGCAAAACTACTCTTCTTTGTCCATGTGATCAGTGCTGTACATATTTGTATTGCAACTTATGTAATACATCCTCATTTTATTGCATACTTGGCATTATGCCACTTCTTATCTTCTTTGTAAACAGCTGTGCAATATTTTGTTTCACATATGCTGCTTCTGTTTGTTGTTGTATACTCTGTAATGTATTATGTTTTCTCTATTTGCCGTTTTATCTCCTGTAGTGCCTGAAAAGGTCTTTGGACTAGTGTGCTTTCCAGTGTAACACGTTAAATAAATAAAATCTCACTGTAGTTCATTCACATGAGATCCCTGTCATCCCCATGATAACACTAATTTAATTTGCTGATAATTTGAAGTTATATAAAAAAATATGATGCAGTCAAAATATGGAAGCAAAGAATGAAAATTTGAGTACTATGTTGCTTTGTTCATTATAAAATTAAATAACCATGAACAAGGAAAAACTTAATGCTTTGGTTCATTATAGAAATGAAAGATTTAAACACAACTGTGCATTAAATCTATAATTAAGCCTGTTACGTACAGAAAGACTTGGGAATAGTCAATGATAATCTATTTCAGTTTATTGAACTTGTAAATACTATACATTAGAGATGTCAAGAAAATGTTTTTACAGTTTATTCAAACTCAGTCATGCAAAACTACAGTGACTGGTTCTCATAGTGCCTTGTGTGGCATACATACACACAAACTCACACCCTTGCACACATGCATGCATGCACTCACAAGCACACAAGCACACATGATCTGTCCCACAAATGTACAAAAGCACTCATTCCTACAATCTCACTCTGAGACTTTAGCAGTGTGAGGATAAACATTATATGCATGTGTCAGGCAGTGCCTCATCATACTGCTGCACCCAGCTGGGCCTGAAATAGTTCTTATTGCTTAGTAAACTTAGAAATGAGTAATTTGCCAGATCAATGGCATAGAGAGATAAGTGGTGTCCATCTAAACAGCCTGCAGCCTGAGCTGGAGTTTATATATTGGTAATGGTTAGCCAGGAATGACAGGACAAAGCAGCCAGTGACCTACCCTTCTGTATAAGAGGAGTGAAGGATTGGGGATGAGCATGGCTAACATGATGCCTGAAGGTGACCAGGTGCCTGACTGCAGCACTGATTTTATTTATTTATTTACACTTCGTTGACTGTGTTAGTCTCCCTAGGTTAATGGCCTCTTTTCAGGAGAGACATGACATGTTATTAATAATGACTAGGGAAAATGTTGCCAGGACACTGGGGAACTTCCCCTACTCTTTTTGATAAGTGCCATGAGATTTGTCCACCTGAGCTGCCAACAACTTAGGCAGATGCGGCCTCAGTTTAACATCTCATCTAAAGTACGGCACACTCAGGAGTGCAACATCATCCTTATGCTGCTCTGCAGTGTCAGTGTTGTAATATTAATCCCAACTACCTGGTTTGAAAGGAAGTAACAGACACTCAGATGTCACTACATATCACGCCATCTTACATAATGTTTCTGATTGGTCCGCCTACAATAAAGGCAGTATCTATATAGTGTTTCCTCCTTGAATGAAAGACGTGCTGCCGTCCTTGTTAACCAAATTGCATATCTTCACAATAAGTTGTTTGGCAATTAGCACTGAAGTTTAGGCTATTAGCTGTTAATTAGCTGCTTCCTGTTGTACAGGGTTTGATTCCTTCATGCTCCATTTGCCTAGTTATGTTTATCTGGACAAGTCACATAATTATACAGTACTTCTGTACTTAGCCTGAAAAATAGGCTTTGTCTGGATCAGTGCTCTTCTGTTCCACCTCAGTTAATACATACAGAAAAAATAAAGTTAGGGGGCTGACTTACTGAAGGCTTACAGTTTGAAAAAGCTGGAATGGTATAAAAACCATCCCCATCTTTGCTAAAGACACAGACTCAGAATATATGTCAGGATTTGCCAAGCTATAGGGGTGAGGATGAGGGTGACAAATCAAAGTAATGGACTTAAAATTTCTTTTTTATTAAATGATGTTCAGGCTTACAGTTTTCACTACAAAACCTGTGTTGTTCAGACACCTAGAATGCTAGCAATCTCTTATATAAACACAACACGTAAGAAGCCCCCAAATCTGCATGCCAAGTAGCACAAGCAGAACTTCTGTATTAATCCTCCACTCAGTGCATGCAAAATACAGTATCTAAAATCCACTTGAAGTTCATGGAGATGTTCCCTACACTTTTTGCACTACACATAATTTTGTCATCCTCACAGAATAGTGGAGGAAAAAATGAATACGTGTAGAAGTTCATTTATATGTCAAATATAGTAGGATCAAATTCTACTGGACACCATTGTGTGTGACTATAGGAACACAGAAATTTGTGATAAAACAATATACCAAGCAGTCCATATAAAGGAGACCAAAAAGTAAACTTAATTCTGTAATCAGCAGCTGGTTATTTTTATGCTAGTAATTATGCGTCACAAATGTCAGGAAAGTACCAAGACTGTCTTTTTAGCAAAATAAATAGTTCCACTACTGGTATTAATTAAAAAAATATATATATATATATCTTTCTCATGCTTTCAGAATCCATAAACAAAATGCTGACACCATATGATCGAAGTTCTGAAACTTCGAAAATCTACAAAAAAAAACCCCCCAAAAAAAAACCAAAGTAAAGTAAATTAAAAGTGTTTTAGCAGGGGACAAGCCCCCCTGCCCCTCCCCACACCACCCACTACTTAATTATACCAACTCCGAGATCGCACTTTAACAGAGAATGGCGTGGAAAGGGAAGATTTCCCTTTCCTACGCTGTAGTGCGATCTTGGAGTTGGTATAATTAAGTAGCGGGGGTGTGGAGGTGCAGGGTACTAGCAACCCTGCTTAAAGCACTTACTTTTGTTTTTTTTTTTTTGTTTGTTTTTTTTACATTTTCGAAGTTTCAGAACTTCGATCATATGGTGTCGACCATATGGTATTTTAAGTTCTGAAACTTCGTTAATCTAATATAGACCCCTTTTTGATGGGTGACTTCAACTATCCATCAATTAACTGGAAGAAGTACTGTCAGAAAATTAACACGGAGAGTAATATTTTCTGGTAACAGCTATGAATTTATCTGTAGGTAAGAATAAGCTGGCTGAAGACTTATTTGACCCCTATTCAAAAATATTGTTTGAGGTTCCAATCAAGCTAAAATTAAAAGAGCTAGCATGCATCACATTGAATTTTGTATAAAAACAGAATATATTATCATGTTTAAACTAAGGTAATCATTTAATTATGTAGACATGACATTGATCACTAAAATGGAATTGCTGTACAGCAGAAAAACAAAAGTCAGAAAAAATTCCTTACATTAGTTCCAAATATTGGTTCAGGCATGCAGGAGAACAGTGCGCAGTACAAATAAAAGTTATTGAATGTTCATATTAAAGGGTCTTTTGGTCATTGATGAGAACTGAAAAACAGCCCTGCTTTCTGTCTCTGTCTCTCTCTCTCTCTCTCTCTCTCCCTCTTTGAAAAAAAAAAAAGTCTGAAGATACCTTCTAGCACATCCGCAGTGGCTCCTCTGTGGGCTAAAGTCCAATTCAGTTGCAGGTAGACTTGGTAAAATATCAGTCTCTGGCATAATTCCCTTTACCTCCCAGAGCATGAGTCTGCCTTTGCTGGACAGGTCCTGCATTTATAAGATAAAATATCACAGTCTTTCGTTCCTTTTTCAGAGTGTATAGCAGGGAAGCACTCCTTCAGTAAATCTCTTAAAGAGTCTGCCTGCCTGTTAGCTGACAGCGAGCAGAAATCCAAGCATGACTGGAGAAAAAACATGTATGAGTGTCTGAAAGTCAGACTATCCAAATCAGTTTCCCTACAGTGTATATCTTCTTCCCACAGCTGAGGGGCTTTGGAATTACTTTGTTTAGTCTCTGCAGTGGGTTGAGTCCAGCTGTGGACATGTTTCCCTTTCTCCTGATAGCCTTTCCCCAGTTTGTTTTTCTTTCTACAGTTCATTATTTCTTTTAATTAAAAAATATGGTCTGAGAGAGGACAGGTTTACAGATATTACTTTTTCCACATTCTGTGAATTTTATCACCTGTCTTTATCCTCATGGCATTTTAATGTCCACAGCAAGGTTCTTTCCAACTTTGAATTGTATTGTTGGTGACGTGATGGCACTACCATGCCTATACTCTTGTTGGCAAGATGAAAGTGGATATTCAATACAGATGTCCAGAAGATGGGTGTTTTGTTTTTTTGTTTTTTTTTCCTGCTAGGAAAACAAATCATTGCCTTTTGCTGAAAGTCTAGTAAAACAAAACTTTTAAATGGCTTTGCTTCTTGCACTTTGCTTTTCATTGTTTTATATGCTATCAAATGATATGTCAGGAGATTAGCAAGATTCATACACAACTATATATTAAGGCAGAATTAATAAATGCAGTCAATGCACAATAACAATGGTACTATGCAAGCAGTGCCCAGTGGCGTTGACAAAAATAACAACTCGTAATGATAACCATGGCTAGCAATATCAGAAAACATGTATTTATTTTTTTCTTTTCAGTAAAAGGTTGTTTCTCAATAGTACCTACACTACAAAATCTGGGTACTTCCAAAGATTCCTATACTTAGTAAATGTAACTCCCTGTATAAATAGTTATACAGACCACTAGAGGCCAAAAATCATCTAGACATTATTCTTTCAGGTATGGTAAACAGCTACTGGTCACTAGTCAGTAAAGGGACCCCACTTCAGATCCTGGGACCTATAGATGTCCTTCTATTCATAGGCTGCAGTATTCGTGACATAAGACAGTCCGCCTCCGACTGACTCGTATGTCTAGCCAGTATCCAAAAGCCTTCATGCTACTGTGAGATACGTGCTGTGCCACAACACATTATGCGTATGTCAGCCATGAAGAGATGTCGAGTATAAAGCAGGCGTCAGCACACAGCTATCTCAGAACTTTTCTGCCGCCTGTCCGATCGCCTGCTCCAGATGTTTCATAGCCAGAACTGCTGTGTTCGAGTTTCATTTAAGTCCCCATTGGGGATTGTTCTTATTAAAAAATTTTTGCTGCTGCTTGTTTGTTGGGTTTATATCAGTGTGGAAGGTAGATTCCACATAAAGATGCTTACAAGCTTTGTCTCTTTTGCTTAGGCCCAGAGCATGACCACACTGAGTGCCCTATTTGTAAATCCTTTGTCCTTAAGACCCTCAAGCTTTTCTTAAGCTATATTTAGAAAACTGGTGACTCAAACATTTAGCGAATGAAATGGATGTGACATCGCCAATTCGGATGATCCTGTATCTAAGAAGGTGAAAAAATCATGGCCTGAACCTTCAGCTGCACCCTCTCTTCTGGTTATTGCTCCAGAGGCTGGTGTAGACCTGGACAACATGCCGGAGCTAGTGGATGTACCTTCAACAAATACCAAAATGGAGGCCCTGAAGGAGTCCACTGGCATGTCCTTGAGGGAAGAGCAGGCATCCGATCAGGGCGACAAGGGGGAATCCAGACTTTTTATCTCCAAGGGCCTTCATGGCATAACACAGATCATGGTGCATGAAATTGTAATTTCGGATATTATTGAATGTAGGCCAACGTCCTTTTGTCCACATTCCATCACATGGAAGCCCCTAGAAAGAAAAAGGCAAAGACTAAGCATGTGTCTCCTGCTATCTCTCAGCAGGCCCCTGATTGGGAAGGTAAGTCTTTTCTCAGTGTCTCTTCAATGCCTTTATAATCCTTTGCTAACCCCCCCTTCTTCTGTTTCTCTGCAGCCCTTTTCTCTTATGACATCCTTTAAAAGGATAGCTGTGGACACTTCCTCAGAGGAGGAGGATTCTTCTGGAGAGGAATCACTAGCCTACTCCACTAAGTTGGCCTCTCCCTTAGGGTATGCCTCCCCAGAGGATGAATCTAATGCTACAGGTTCCCCTGGTGAGGACATATCCTTTGGAAATACTATTCTTAAGATTAATTAATTTTTTTAAGTGGGACTTCTCCCAGGTCTTGGAGATTCAGAAGAGGTATTATGATTGACTTCCCTTCTCCTTATGCTATCTTCCAGTCCTGCCTGGATGTTTTTTTGGCTGCCTCCAAATGTCCAGACTCTCAGCCTCCTGCCCCCAAGCATCCTGACAGGTTCTGTAAAGTTCCTGAGGACTCCAAATTCCTGTTCATGGCTCCTGCTGCTGATCCAGCTACCACTTCTGTCTCCATGGATAAGGCTTTAAAACTTCTACCATCCACTTCCTTGTTACCCTCAGATAAGGAAAGTAAGGTCATGGAAACATTGGGCAAGAAAGTCTATACTTTGGCTACCTTGACCTTCCGTGCAATAAACTATCAAACCCACATGGCAAAATACTCCTTGGCCCTTATGGCAGATGCAGTGAAACCTTTGTCAGACATTTCAGATTCCCCAGCAAAGTCAAAATTAGCAACTTTCCTTAATTCTACTGCACAAGTGACTAGGCACTCCCATCAAGTGCATTTATGATGCTGCTGATGCCTCTGCTAGGGCAGCTGCCTCTGGGTCTGTTCTGAGAAGATGTTCTTGGCTTATGCTACAGCCTTTGCCTGAAGATTTCAAGGCCAAATTGCTGGATGCACCTTTGAATACCAAAGCCTTGTTTGGCAGCTCATCAGCGGAGCTCTTTAAGTCTCTTCAGGAGAAAGGAAAGGAGTTACAAGATCATAAACATCTTCTTGTTTCCCCTCTCCCATGGTTCCAAAGCAATTATCCAGTAAAACTACTTTAATTAGGAAACTTTCTCTGTCTTCTGCTTCATCTAAGAGTAAGAAGGGACCTAGAAACCAGCCTCTTCTAAGTCTACTTCTTCTACCCCTGCCTCTAAACAGTCCTTTCAGTCCCAACCCAAGCCAGGTAGTCTGTGACTATCAGCCCCCAGGGCCATCGACCCCTTTGTCTGATCACCTCAGTCAGTCCCTTGCTCTTTGGAAGCTGATTACTCAGGACTCTTGGGTACTGTCCATTATCAAAACAGGATATTTTATGGTTTGGGAAAAAATTCCACTCATTTAGAGGAATTCTACCCCCCCCCCCCAGACCAGCTGCGTTTCTTTCCTCAGGTCGTCATGGACCTGATTTCTCAGGGAACTATCAAAGAAGTTCCAACTTCCCAACAAGGGAAGGGGTTTTACGCCAGAATGTTTTCTGGTCCCCAGGAAGGATGGCCCCTGGAGACCCATCCTGGACCTTTCCCATTTAAACACCTTTCTCAAAGTCCCTTCATTCCAGATGTTGACTCTACCTTCCCTCCTCAGAGTTCTACCGCTAATTTTTCCACAGAGGTTCATGGTGTTTCTGGGTATAAAAGATGCCTACCTTCACATTCCCTTCCACCCAAGGTTCAGGAAGTTTTTATGTTTTTCTGTGGCTTCCTGACATTTTCAGTTTTGTACTTTACTCTTTTGTCTCTCCAAGGATCTTCACAAGTGCTTGGCCCCGTTATAGCTTTTGGCAGAACACAGGGAATTCAAATATTCCCTTACCTAGATGGCCTTCTGATTCAGGCTCAGTCCTCAAAGCTTCTTCAAGAAAACCTTTCCTTCACTATTGTCCTTCTACAAAGTATAGGGCTCATTATAAATTTCCAGAAGTCTTCCCTCATCCCCTCACAAAGATCACATTTTCCTGGGATTCAGGATACAAACAGACAAAATGCTAGCCTCTCTTCCAGGAGAGAAAATTTTGTTCCTGATTCCCTACTTTCAGAGCATTCTTCCCCTCCAGTCCTTGACAGCCAGGGATTTTCTTCATCTATTAGGGTACATGGCATCCACTATCTCCATGATACCCTTCGCAAGATTACACATGAGGAAGTTGCAGTGGTACCTAAGAACAGCATGGATGCAACACTTATACCCCTTAGAGTTTCTGATTCTACTCATGCCTTGTTTAAAAAGGGACCTATAGTACTGGATCCTCCAGGTAAATAGAAACCCAGGCCTACCTTTGCAACCATCCCTTCTTTCCCAAGAGTTATTCACAGATGCTTCAGACACAGGTTGGGGTGCAACTCTCCAAGCCTGAAGAGTCAGCGATATTTGGTATCCCAAACAGGCCAAAGGACATATCAGTGTGAAGCAGATGAGGGCTCTGATTCTGGCACTACAAATTTTCAGGAGCAACCTTGCTACAGGAGTAGTGAGGTGGTTCACGGACAATACCACAGCTCTTTGGTACATCAACAAGCGGGGGGGGGGGGGCAAATACCTACATTCTATGCAGACTAGCCCTACATGCTTGGTTCGATTCTCAGCTAGAGCGTCTTCTGGGTGGAGACATGCGTGAATGGGCATACCTTCATTGAAGGTTGTGCATCAGGGCTGGCAACTCGGCATGTAAAAATCAACTGCCAGTCATTAGCGGGCTGGAGTTCTGCTGTGGCAACCCCTAACCGGGAAAAGCCGAAAGACACACACACACTCTTTAACAAGTATGTGACACATCTACCTCTTTATTGATTCATATAGAGTACTCAAAAATGTAAACCCCAACACAAGAGGGTGACCTAATGGTTAAGGTGTTTGCCTTACAAACATAAGGTGCAGGGTTTGAGTCTCACAGGGGATAATTGGCTAGGCTTAAAATGGCTCATAAGGGCAGTTAGCCTAGTACTAATCTATAATCTATAATCTATAAACTGTAAATGTCTTGCAACCTTTTGTGGGTTAAAATATTGAATATTGGTACCTCCTATACCGAGCCAACAGATATTGCCAATACACTGACCAACAGATTCAGTGCCAACTGTACCCCTCTTCCCCCCCAAAGGACCAGTCACAGTACAAGTAGATTGTCAGGTACCCAGTATTACTACTGCACAGGTTAAAACAGCACTGTCCAAGGCCAAGAATACAGCTTCCATGGGACCTGACAGTATCCTTGCCTGTGTTCTACATGAATTACAGAGTGAACTGGCACTTCACCTGTGTGCCCTCTTCAGTCACAGCCTCACCTCAGGCTTTGTCCCTACCAAATGGTGCACTGCTACAGTCATCCCTCTCCACAAAGGAGGAGCCACTACAGAACCTGGGAACTATTGCCCCATTAGCCTGATGAGTCTGATATGCAAAGCTATGGAGTGCAGCATCATGGACTTAATAAACAAGGATATAGGGAATCTCCAAACTCTGGATCCCACACAGTTTGGTTTTGTGAAGAGTAGATCATGCCTGCTCAACTTGGTTGACTTCTTTATGTCAGTCACCAGAGGCCTACCTTGATCTGACCAAGGCATTTGATGCAATTCCCAATTCAGGAATCATAGAAAAACTCACTATGCTAGGCATCAACCCCTATATCACTAGGTGGGTTACAAACTGGCTCACAGATAGAACCCACAGTGTGAAAATAGCAGACTCCAAGTCAGACTGCCAACCAGTCACGAGTGGAGTCCCACACGGTTTGGTCCTGGGTCCTCTCCTGTTTGATATCTATTTCTCTGAAGTCCAGGCCAACACAAAGGGTCTCTTGCTGACAAAGTTCACAGACGATTGCAAGTTGGGAGCTGTTATTAACTCCCCAAGTGATGCTGACATCCTACAGAAAGGCCTTACAGAGACGAATGACTGGTGTCAGAACCATGGCCTTAAGCTCAATGCCAAAAAATGTGTTGTCATCCCCTTTGGGAAAAACCTGGTTTCCATGAATTACCACATCGATGGTAGTCCACTGAACACAGAAGGTGTTAAAAGAGATCTGGGAACACAGGTTGACAGCAGTCTCTCTTTTGACCAACACATTGCCACTGTGGTCAGAAAGTCCTTCTATGTGGCACATCTCATTACTAAGGGTTTTGCATCCAGGAAGAAAGAGATCATTGTCTCCCTCTAATCTTCCCTCCTTAGGCCAATCATCGAGTACAATGCCCCATTTGGCATGTACCCCACTAGACACCTGCAACAAATGAAGAGGCCACAAAAATACCTCACAAAGAGGATCCCAGGCATTAAACACTTGTCCTATATGGACAGACTCAAAAAACTCCAACTATTCTCCGGGGTGGGAGGTTGGCATAATGGTTAAGGTGCTTAACTTACAGGCACAAGATGCAGGATTTGATTCTCACAGGGGGTAATTGGATAGGCTCAAAATGGCCCACAAGGGCAGTTAGCCTAGTACTAATCTATGAGTCATATTGCCTACTTAGAGTGATCTCTGCTTGACATATAAAGCCATGTCTGATCCAGCTCTGTTAGAAATGCTACATCTAAAGAAACCCCGATCCCTCCGCACCACATGCTCCAGTGACCTCAACCTCACTGCCACAATCAACAGAACATGCTGGAGGGACAGGTTCATAACCCACAGACTGTCCTCGCTATGGAATAGACTTCCCATACATGTCAAACAGAGCACCTCACTGGCCCTCTTCAAGAGAAACTTTGATGAGTGGATGGGAAATAGAAAATTCACCCCGGGGATCACAACAGTGGCTCTACTCAACAGAGGCTCTGGGAACTAAGGTCAGGTGGCACGATGTCAAGGTAATCCTATGGGCTAGGTTTGTAAAGGCTCCAGGGCCATTAGCCTAGCACACACCTATGAACCTACGAGTAAACACATAAAAGAAAAATATAAATGCAATAAACTAGCTCTTCCTTTCTTAACTCAACAAGATATTAAATCCCCCCCCCCAAAAAAAAAAAAAATCCCTTAACCAACTTAATTTTATATATATATATATATATATATATATATATATATATATATATATATATATATATATATATCTTCAGAAACTGATGAAACAACAGAAAGGAAATAATAAATTTTACCTCCTACAGGCTGTGAATCAAAATTCATATCTCAAATAATAACATGATTGATGTAACAAACATCCCTCCGTTGAAAACAAAGTGGAGTGGGACTTATTATCTAAAGAGCCGATTTCAATAGAATGTTGGATGTAAGAACTATTCTTCTCAAAAGTTATTTATTATCTTTAAAACAATTAAAATGAATATTTTAATTATATTTATTAAAGTTAAATAAAATAAATATTTTAATTAAGTATAAAATAAACACTGATATGAAAGCAAAAAGTAATAATATTAGTAAAAAAATTCATACAGTCTAAGAAGAAAAAGTTATGTCTAAAACTTGTGAATTAATTCAAAACTTTAGATTCCAAAAATTGTCTTCAACTCTATAGTATATGGCTAAACTTCAAAGAGAACATTCCTTTTGGCAGTCTGGAACTGTTTTGTTTTATTTAGTTATTTGTGACTACGTTGACTGGCTTAGTTTTTTCAGATTGGTTCCAGTTGTTGCCCGGAGGATTGCTGTTATTTATTGAATTTTGGTGCTACCTACTATTGAAGGTTCTCCTGGCGATTCTACTATTATTGGACAAAATTCTATGCTTAGTCCTAGTTGTATAACTAGGACACAACAAGAAGTTATTAAAGTACGTGAGGAATTAGCTACATTAAGAGGGGATCTGACTAGGCTTATTGACTTGTTTAGTCAAGTCGAGCCAGCAGATGGTGCTAATTCCATACGCAACTGTTCTGTACGTGGCTCGGCGTTTTTTCTGACGTCATCTCCACGCTCAAGGGCTGTGAGCAATGGTGGCAACAAGGTGAACGCCAGGGAATGCGAACCCAATGAACGAAGAAATGGAACGAAGGATGGAAGGACTTCCTTATCTCCGCTCACTCGTAATGATGCGCAGGGTTCTATTACAGAACAACAGGATCGGGCGGTTTTACAGATGAATTGCAAATCCAAAGGTACTTTTATTAATGCCGCTAGACTTTCCAAAGACACAATGCCTATTCCTAATGTTGCAGTGTCAGCAGCAAGTTCGTTAGAGAACATTGACCATTCGTTTTGTTTCAAAGACGTTTTGGACAGAAATTTTGAATTTAACACATCTCTTGTTGACAAACACTTAGATAATTATATGGTTGGTCATGATTTAAATGAAACTAACGTTCTTACTTTAAAGGACTTAATTTATTTATTTGAAAAAAAAGTTGTTTAAGTACAAATGTCTGCAGATTGATAACAGATATCTGCATTGCTGTGTTAGTCACAAAATAGTCTCTCAGGGACTAAGAATTTTTAAATATCTGTTTGGTGTTTTATATTCTGATACTGTCTTAAAAGATTTTCATGATTTTTTTGATGAGTGTGGGTTTGGTTTGATTTTGAAATTGATTAAGTATAATGAAACCTTGCTGCATGGTTTGTTAGTTGATATAAAAAAACTTAATGATGATATTCTCAATGACTTGTTGTTTGAAGAATACAAATTCATGTATAATAGGATTTTGAGGAAAACGGACGCTAGGATTAACAAGGTTTTTGCTAGGAAGCAAAAAAAGTGTATGAGGGACAAAGAACAATATATTAAAGGTAAAATGTACCCTGGACCTTTCAATAACCCGAAAAATAGAAATAAAGCACAGGATTTGGTTTACCCTATGCAATCTGACCTATTAGAAGCCAAAGAAGCACCAAGAACTAACTTCCATGGTAGAAATAACTATGGTGGTGGTGCATCTAATAGAGTTTTAGATGAACTTGATTCCTTTTCTGAACCACATGAACATTTTTTAGGTCCAAGAAGGTCAGAATGCTTGGCAGACAAAGCCAGACTTCCGTCAGACCTGGGGTATTCAACAAGTTTAAATGGGAACAATTATGGATGGAAGAGTTTAGGGAAGAAGGGCAGATAAACATTATTCATCATGCTGATGGTATAGTTTTTGAGTGTATAGGCTTTAAAATTTTTAACTATACTTCTACTGTTTTGGAGAAGATTCATTTTGATTTATTTTCAAAGGGTTTTAAGTTTGTTAAATCACAGTATGGTGATTTAGCTCATATTTTAGTAGATTTTAAACTTTACCTTAGAAAATTAAACTTGAGTTTGATTCATAAAAGAACCTTGGGAGATACTTTTATTACTAACAGACGATTAGTAAGGTATAGTACATACAACCCACCCCTGCATCCGGCACTTGCTACTTTTGAGAACATTGTTACAACTGAGATTTATGATACTTACACAAAGAATAAAAGAAAAATGGAACACCATAATCTGAGTAAGGATGAAGAGAAGCTACTTTTTGAATTAAAAACACAGAAAGATATTAGGATTATGAAACCGGACAAGGGGGGAGGTGTGGTACTATTTAACAATGAGGAATATAATAATGCTTTAACCAACATTTTGTTGGACTCAAACACATACACTTCAGTTTCACATAATGAGATTTTAATTGCATATAGGAGAATCGATTCTCTTTTGGAAGAATATTTAATAGAAAATAGAGTTGACAAATCAACATACCATTTTTTGAGATAAGTACATCCTATTATTCCTCATTTTTTTGGGGTGCCTAAGGTCCATAAGACTATTTCTGAGCTGCCTTTTAGACCTACTGTATCAGCCAGTAATTCAAAAACACACCCCCTGGCAGTTTATATAGATAGCCTTACCAAAAATATAGTAACAAGGATGGAACATTTAATTAAAGATTCCTGGGATTTCCTTAGTAAACTAAATAAGGATTTGTGGTCAGAAAACTGTGTATTTTTAACAATTGATGTTAAGGATCTTTTTACCTGTATACCGAGGGTTGAGGGACAGGAATTTTTTGAAGATAGTATCCATAAGCATCTGGATACACCTTACGATCAGAAGCTATTAATCCTGGAATTAATGGAAGTCGTTTTGGATAATAATTACATAGGCTTCCAAGGTGAATACTACCAGCAAACCAACGGTATGGCTATGAGGGCAGCTTGTGCCCCCATTTATGCTAATTTAGTGATGTTAGAATGGGAAGAAAGGTATGTGTTGAAAAGTATTTATAGGAAAAATCTGAAGTGCTATCTGAGATTTTTGGATGACATTTTTGTGATCTGGGATGGTACTAAGGATAGTATAGTGGAATTTATTGATTATATAAATAATACCACAAATTTTCTTTCCTTCACACATACTGTTGATGATTACAGCATTAACTATTTAGACATTACTATCAGTAAGACACCACAGGGTTTTAAGTCCAGGATTTTCCGTAAGGCCACATGGTGTAACAGTTATTTACACCATGACAGTTCCCACCCCTTCCATCAAAAAAGGAGTTTAATTAAAGGACAGGCTGTTAGGTTGGCTAGGATGACGTCCAACTTTCATGATCTTTTTGAAGAATTCATTTTCCTTGGTAATAAGTTTATTGAAAGAGGATATCCTAGAGAATTGGCTGGTCAAACATTGGAGGAAGTTTACAATGGCTGGGGGACTAATAGAAACCTTTACTTGGTCAACCATTCACTAATATGACAGAAACTGGTAGGGTATCAAAAAATTATCAGGGGGCCTGTGTTACTGAATATAATATGTTTTCTGACCTCTTTACACAAATAGTGAAGGCTAATTGGTGTATATTGAAAACCAACAAGGAGTTATACAAAGTGGTAGGGAATAGACCTGAGTTTACCTATAGAACAGGAATGAATTTTAAAAGGCTGTTTGAAAGAGTTGACAACAAGGAGAATGGAAAGAAAGCAACTAGTTCATGTGGTAGGTGTGGGCAATGTTCTCACATCTATAAAGAAGAGTTTATAAAATTGAACAACGGTCTGGGCAGTGTTGTTAAATTCTGTAAAGGAAATTGTTACAGTAGAATGTTGGTATATTTGGCCATCTGTACACACTGTTCATCATTCTATATTGGGAAAACCGAAAGGGCACTGAAAGATAGAATATATGAACACCTTAATGACATTAGGGTTAAGAAAGATACCAGTGCCCTATACAAACATTCTGTTTCCTGTGCATCTTCTAGGTCTTCTAGTTCTTCTAGTAGTTTTAAATTTGGAATTATTGACTTGGTTAAAAACAATATTAGGGAGGGTAATACAAAGAATCTATTGTTTAACCGAGAATTAAAATGGCAACTGAGACTTAAGGCCAATTTTCCCCCAGGTCTTAATGAATATATCAGCATTAAGGCTACACTCATTGAGAGAGCAGCAAAGGTTTGAATTATAGGTGAAAATAGTATTATTTCATAATACTTTATCATACATTATTTAAATTTTACTACAATTTAAGGAAGTTTTTTAGTTAATATTTGTTTTATTAATTTAATTCAATGTCAATGTATTTTTGTAAATTGCTTTATGGTTTATAAGAAAACTATATGGGTACTTTTAAACTCAGCTGGTAGTGCTGCTTTAAGTCCTTAATTGGTTAGTTAATCAAAGTTATTCATGGCATTATATATAGTAGGTGTAGCACTGTATTGTTTTATCTGATGAAGTCTCATTCCGAGATGAAAGCGCTCATGTTTTGGTGAAATTTATATTAAACTTCAAAGAGAACATTCCTTTTGGCAGTCTGGAACTGTTTTGTTTTATAAAGTATAACAGGAGTTTAGCACTAAAAAATAAAATAAAGAAAGTAATTTATATGAATATTCAATTTATATCTCATAAAATCCATTCTATACCCAATTTATGATTTTTTGGTAATACCTGTTTAACTCCATCAAAACTGGCCACCTTTAATCCTAACTATTTAACAACTTGTAAAGTATGTTCTGCTGATCAAGCTGATGTCTTACACATCCTTTGGAAGTGTCCCTATGCTAAATCTCCTTAGAATATATTGTGATTAAAATGGTTGAACTTAGGCTACAATGACATTATCTAGAGTTTCACATTTTTTTCTGAAATTATTATTGTATCAGATTTAAAACTTTTGGTAACCATATTTCCACTGGGTTGATATAAAAACAACTTCTTGGGAAAATATTTCAAGTAACTCCTTTGGATTACTTAAACTTTGCATTTATTTGTATAAATAAAAAGGTAAGTCAGCTTCAATGGAATGTTGGAAGAACATCTTGAAGGTTATTTGATTGAAGTCTTTTGCCCTTATTGGTTATCATATTTGATATGAACATATCTTATTTTGTGTTCTACCAAATATTCTTAATCATTTCATTTAGCACCCTTAAAGAGAATAGCCAATTTATTTTACTAAGATATTGTACTTTAAATACTGTGTTAATTTTCCCTGTTAGCTTGCAAGCTGATCTTAGTAATTTCTGTACGTGTTTTTAGTATTATCATGTTATTTGTAAGTATTAGTTTTATCTTAAGGTTTAATGTCTTTGTAGTTAATATTAGCTGATGTGTATCAAGCCTGGCTAACTCGAATGTGTAAAAATCTGTTAACCAGTTTACTGTGTAATTTAATTTAATCCTGACTTGTGCTCAGGACTAACTTTAACCTGTGGAACTTGTTTAACTTGCTTACTTATGTAATCTCTGTAAATAATCTGTTTGTAATATGTAATGCTGGTATTATGTAATGCTGTATCTGCTTACCCTTGGAGCTTTTCTCCCCGGGCCTCCGCTGAAAATGGACATGCATCCAGTCGGACTATCCCGGTCAACAAATGTAAAATAAAATAAATAAATAAATAAACATTTGTAGAGAGTTCTAAAAAAACTTCAGATTCTACTTTTTATGTTAAAGCAAGTGTAGGAATCTTATAAATTGTTTTATGTATTTTTTTTGCATTTATGGTTTGAAAAAAGAAAGGCTTATTCTGTAGCACATTTTGTATTCAGAGGTATAACTGGTAAATCATTGCAAGTCCTTGTGCCTATGTATACGTCTCTGATTATGCCAGTTATAGAATGTAACACTAGTTTCTGCTGGTAAAATAAGCCTCTTGACTTGTCTTATGAAAGATCAGAGAGTCCTAAGAAAAAAAAATGAAGAGGTGGAAAATATGAACTATACTGACTAACAACTATCTTTTTCCTTTGTTTATGATAGGGTACTTACAGGTGTCTGAACCAGGTCTGATGCTAAATGTACACCTTGAGGGTAAAACTAACATAAGACCCAGTAACCAAAAGGAAAAATTACAGATTCATCACCTAGTGACTACAAAGACATTGGAGAAAATCTACTACTTGCAAGTTAAGCTTATTGGTGTCAGTATTCAAAACATTGCTACTTCATGAGCAACATAGAGTAGCAACACAGGATAAATGCTTTCAAACTTCTTGAAGGCCATTTAACTTATGCTTGACAACAAAACCTTTGCACTGATGAATCCCCAACAGAGTTAATGTCATGTCCTAGGGACAGTTTGTTCAGATTAAGAAGAATGTTATATTAGCTTAGATCTGATCCTTATTTGGTAACATATAATAATGTATGCCACAGGTACTAGTACTACTTAGGGCCACTTGGCACATAAATCTCAGCTTCCATCCTCAATCTCATCAAGAATTTCTCCATCCATTTCTTAGCTCTTCATAGTGTTATGAACTGTTTGGAAGTGAATAGTCTCTTTCAGTCTGTGCTGTGCTTGTTATCTTTGGTGTAAAGTTTCTGTAGATGTTCTTCGTGTTTCATGTTGCAGTCATTACACTTGGGTTATCCTGTTGACAGGCTACCCTCAGTCAGCCTGAATTCCAAAGTCTAGGTCCGGCATCGGTTGCTGTCACCTCTTCCCTGATGTCAGTGCGCCAGGGGTATAAATGATGCAGCTGACGTCATTTTCTTCAGTCTTTCTTGCCGCATGGTACCGAAGCATAAGCAGTTTGCAAGTGCTGGTCCGCCGACTCCTGAGATTTTCGTGTTCGAATTTCAGATCCGAAGTCTTCATCAAAAGCTAAGTACCCCTTTGAGGAAACTCTTTTCTTGCTCCAGACCGATGTCAGAAAAAGTTAATAATTGTATTTCTTGTGGGAAGCAAATACCTCATAAGGACTTTCATTCTTACTGTATTCTTTGCCTAGGCCCTGAACACGACATTGCTAGTTGTCGGTTTTGTGCTAGATTTAACCAACGCACTATTAAGCATCGGCACGATTTTGCATTACATTACTTTGGCAGAAGATTTAATTATACAATGTCGTCGGATAGCCATCCGACTACCAGAATTCACAAGAAACGAAAGGAAAAAGAAAAGGACAGGCATCCGAGGTCCAAAACCGATGACGAGGCTTCTTCTAAGCCAGTCGCCGGTTCGCCAGTTCTCAGTGAGGTGCCTTCGCAGCCCCTGACGCCCGCTACTTTAGACCCGCAGGCCGCTACCGACTCCCACGTGGAGTCGACTAGGCTGCTGGAAGCTCAAGGTATTGGACCTTCGGAGACTATTCCCTCAGATGGGTCTGGAGCCGCTGAGCAGGCATCGGCTTCTGAGGGTGTTTTCAGACCTACTCAGTTATACATTAAAACGACTTCAGCTTCAAAGGCAAAGACTAAAGCACCTTTAAAGACAAAGAAACAAGTACAACAGCCTCATGGACAGGCCTCCATGCCCAAAAAACAGATGCTCAAAATGGCCGAAGACTTAATTACTTTGATCAGGGTTTCCCATCCCCCTCCTGATAAAAGGCCTAGGCAAGAGACAGAATATGAATCTTCAGATCAGGTTTCCATTTCTTCTGATTCCTCTTCTGATCAGGAATAGTCTCTTCCTCCCAATGAGGATTCTGATGCTGAACAATCTATCCCTTCAGCCTCTCCTCCTGAGGATTACTCTTTTGGGGAAACCTTGCATTCCATGAGGGAGCATTTCCATTGGGAGAGCCAAGATTTTTCTGAATCTAAGAAAAGGCTCAGAGACTTCCTTTTACTACCACAACTCAGGCCCTTAGCTATTCCCCCTGTGTTAGACATTGTAGATGATGTATTTTCAGAGTCCAGTCTGACCCCTGACTCCTTACCTCCAGCTCCTGTTAAGCCAGACAGGTACTACAGGGTTCCTGACTCTCATAAATTCCTTTTCAAAAATCCTGCTGCTGACCCAGAAACTATCTCTCAGGGTCCCAAAAGGGTCAAGGCTTCCGCTGCAAAAAACCCTACCCCCTCAGACAGGGATTCTAGGGCATTGGACAGATGGGGAAAAAAGATTTACACTTCTGCTACCTTGGCTATAAGGGCTTTAAATTGTCAATTTCATATGCTCAAATATCAGCAATATATATTAAGTCACTGCTTAAACAGAAAATGTTGATAAATTCTGAATGTGCAGAAAACAAAGAAATGCAGGATTTATTGCATGCAGCTGAACAAGTTGGAAAGCATACTTTGCAATGTGGTTTTGATTCTTTGGAGGCCTCCTGCAGGGCCACAGTTGCAGGTTCTGTAATTAGGAGGCATGCTTGGTTAAAGGAGCAAAATCTGCCTGATCATGTCAAAGTTAAATTATTAGATGCACCTTTACAGCATGATACTTTGTTTGGTGTTAAGGCAGAAGAGGTGTTAAAGAAAATGGAGGACAAAGCTAAATATATGTAAACGGTTAAGGATTTCTTACAGGTACAGCCTCCGAGATTTAGCAGACACTGGCCTACCAAGAATTGGTCCTTTCCAGTGTCAGACAGACCACAAAGGGACAGATACAGATGCCCAAGAGGCAGATCCCAGCCCCAAAGTTCATACAGGCCTAAACAATGGGGTGCTTCTACCTCCAAAAGTGGAGAAGACAAATCACAGCCATACAGGAAACAGTCCCAAAGACTTTCCCCTGCCTGCACCAAGCACTTATCTTCTGGCAGCACCTTTAGGGGGAAAACTAGCACTTTTTTTCTCAAAATTGGCACATAATAACCCAGCACAAATGGGTCCTAAACATAGTGTCACAAGGCTATAAGTTTAACTTCCATACCCTACCAAGAACAAACGGTTGGCCAGACCTGCCACAAAATCAATGGGCAGAGGCACAAAAGCAAGTCTCATCCCTCATGGACATGAGGGCCATTCAACAAGTACCAGAGCAAGAGCAGGGACAAGGATTTTATTCAAGACTGTTCTTGGTACCAAGAAAGGACAAGACCTGGAGACCAATACTGGACCTATCTATTCTAAACACATTCCTGGATATACCAAAATTCAAAATGTTGACTCTACAGCAACTTCTGCCCATGCTGGGCAAGAAGGCTTGACTTGTCACTTTAGACCTAAAAGAGGCATACCTGCATGTCCCAGTCAGACAAACATGCAGAAGATACCTCAGATTTAAAGCTGGCTCAATGCACTACCAATTCTTTGCACTGCCCTTTGGCTTATCTACTGTGCCCAGGGTCTTCACAAAGTGCCTGGCACCAGTAATTGCATTCTGCAAAAAAAGAGGAATACAAATATATCCTTACTTGGACTGCCTCATTCAAGCAGAGAACAAGGACATTCTACTACTGCATCTGGCATTTGTAAAGAGATTTCTAACAGGCCTAGGGTACACAGTCACCAAAAAGAAATCAAAACTAGTACCCTCTCAAGAGATAATATTCCTGGGTGCAAGCTTAAATACAACTGCCCAGATGGCTTATCTCATGCTGGAGAAACAAAGACAACTGACATTCAACCTGTTGGCAACAAAGGCCCAGTTATCTGCAAGAAAAATTCTGCAGGCTTTGGGCTTCATGGCATCCTGCATTCTACTAATTCCATATGCGAGACTGCATATGAGGAAAATTCAATGGTACCTAAAAAGTGTTTGGACTCAAATTGCCACAGCCTGGAAACAATAATTACCATCATTCCCTACCTGCAACAAGAGTTTCGATGGTGGGTGAAGGCTTGTCACCAGAAAAAGGGACAGCCATTCACTTTACCCCCAGCCAGGCAGACATTAACAACGGATGCATCAGATTATGCCTGGGGGGCCCACGTGGCAGGAAGGTGTATTCAAGGCACATGGTCCACAAACCAAATGCATCTACATATCAATCAAAAAGAGATGCTAGCTGTTCAGAATGCCCTGACAGCCTTCAAGAACCTACTTCATCCGGGACAATTACTGATAAAGACAGGCAACACCACGGTCATGTGGTATATAAACAAGCAGGGAGGCACTCATTCTTCTTACCCCCTTTGCAGACTAGCCATGACTTTGTGGGACACAGCATTGACTTACCAAGTACATCTGCAAGCACAATTCCTGCCAGGAAAGATAAATACTCTGGCAGACGAACTAAGCAGAAACCTCACCTCACGAGTGGAAATTGGATCCACAAGTCTTCAGCATGATAACAAGGAAATGGGGATGCCCGGAGATAGATCTATTTGCCTCTCCTCACAACTACCAACTAAAAAGATTCTGCACAAGGACTTATCACAGACAAGCATGGAAAGTGGACGCCCTACCTTTCAGCTGGAAAAGCTTAGCAGTATATGCCTTTCCTCCACTGCCTCTCCTCCCCAAGGTATTCCTAAAGGTCAGACAAGAAAAGCCAAAGATGATACTGATTGCCCTAGACTGGCCCCGCCAGTACTGGTGTCCAATCCTACGGAACTTGTCTCAATGGCCGGCTTGGCCCTTGCCTCAAATACCTCATCTACTATCCCAGCAAAACAATCAGATCCTGCACAGCCAGCTAAAGACCTTAAATCTGGCAGCATGGCGGTTAATGTAGTCATACAAAATGGGCCTCTCACTAAAGCTGTGATGGATGTCATTTTGGAGGCCAGAAGGCCTAGTACCAGAAAATCTTATGCTGGAAAATGGAAGAGATTCTGTGCTTGGAACCAGGCACAAGGAATTGACACAGCTATACCAAATATTCCTTAGATTTTGCAATATTTATCTGAGATGCTGGACAAAGGCCTATCGTTTTCATCAATTAAAATTCATGCCTCTGCAATTTCGGCTCATTACAATACAGAGCCACCAATCTTTTCTCATCCTTTATTAAGGCAGTACCTCAGAGGAGCCAAAAACTTAAGGCCTCCAAGGAGATCACCAATACCTGCATGGGACCTCAATTATGTCTTGGAAAAACTCACCCTGCCTCCTTTTGAGCCAGCCGCTACTGCTGATATAAATTTTTATCTTGGAAAAACAGCTCTGCTACTAGCAATAACCTCTGCAAGATGAGTCTCAGAGCTACAGGCACTCATGGCTGTGGAACCTTTTATCATTTTTTTATCCAGACAGGGTTTCTCTGAGGACAAACCTGACATTTATGCCTAAGGTAGTGTCCAGTTTGGCTCTTAACCAAGCTATTCATCTGCCTACTTTTTATCCAAACCCACAAAATAAAGGGGAGAGAATTCTGCATTCTTTGGACATACCCAGACAGCTTTGCTTCTACTTGAACAGAACCAAAGCTTTCAGAAAGACCGAGCAACTACTAGTGGCGGTTCCCTATCAGAAGCCTGAAACACTATAAGCTTGAAAATCAAAATCCTGAAACCAAAAGCCTGAAAACTCAAAATCCTGAAAACCCAAAATCCTGAAAACACAAAATAGACATACTGACGTCATTGCGGCTTTGCTATTGTTAGCCCTGTGGTGTTAGGTCATGCGTTGGGTTCAGGTAAGTGTGCGGTTGGTTTTATGTTAGGTTAGGCGGTTTAAGTGAGTTAGGTTAGGGCAGGTTAGGCATGTATGCAATAGTGACAGAAATTAGGGTTAGGGGCGGTTTAAGTGAGTTAGGGTTAGGGCGCGGGTCAGGTGAGTGTGTGATAGTGACGGACCTTAGGGTTAGGGTTAGGGTCAAGGTCAGTTGGTAGATATTAGTGTCTTTGTATTGGCATATTAGCATTATTTGTGTTTTCAGGATTTTGAGTTTCAGGATTTTGGGTTTTCAGGATTTTGAGTTTTCAGGCTTTTGGTTTCAGGATTTTGATTTTCAAGCTTATAGTGTTTCAGGCTTCTGATAGGGAACCCTAGTGGCATATGCTGCAGAATCACAAGGAAAGGCTATCTCAAAGCAGACTATTACTAAGTGGATAGGCCACTACATTCGTTTCTGCTATTCTCAACATGGCAAGCCAGTGCCTAAGGATATCAGGCCACATTCAACTAGAGCAGCAACCACTTCAGCAGCCTTCCTCAGGGGAGTACCAACCAAAGACATTTTAGAGGCTGCTACCTGGAGTTCAGTGCACACCTTTACAAAGCACTATCATTTACCATTCTACTCTAAATCCAGGGCAGGCTTTGCCACTGCAGTTCTGCAGGGCCTCATAGCCACTCCTAATGCTATTTTAGCTCCAGCCTCCCAACCATAGCTTTGGGATTCAACCCAAGTGTAATGACTGCAACAGTGAAACACGAAGAACATAGTACAGTTGTGCACACTTACCATAAATGTAGATGTTCGAGTGTATTCACTGTTGCAGTCCAGGTTACCCACCCACCATCCCCCATATATTTGCTGGAACTTATCTGCACTTCTCAACTCTATACAACCTATGTGGTGTATTTGCTTGTAGATTAAGATTATAACATATTTTGGTGCATGCATGTTTTACTGGCACATTTTTAGCCTACCCTTTGGGGGGCACCTGACATCTAGGGCAAGAAAAAATGAAGAAAATGGTGTCAGCTGCATCTTTTATACCCCTGGCGCACTGACGTTAGGGAAGAGGCGACAGCAACTGACGCCGGACCTAGACTTTGGAATTCAGGCTGACTGAGGGTAGCCTGCCAGCAGGATAACCCAAGTGTAATGACTGCAACAGTGAATACACTCGAACATCTACATTTATGGTAAGTGTACACAATTGTACTTTCCTAATTTTTTTACTCAAGACTGTGAAAAGAAAAGCCAAAAAGTAAATTTTTTTTCTGTTTCTTTTCTGACTTTTTGAGTTCTTTTCAAAATTTTTTACCTCATGGAGAGGCCTCATCCTCATCTTATTGAAGTTACTATTCAGCCTTGTGCCTCCTGTCAGGTGGTAGTGCCAGGTAGCCACAAAACCTGTTTTAATGCCTGGGTAAAGGGCACAAAACCAATTATATATGATCAGTTCTGTGAAGTTGAGGAATAAAATTCTGACTATGGCTCAGGTGATCCAAGTTTGAATAACTTCTCTGGAAACTGTAGGAGCTAACAGGGAAGGATGGGAGTGAGTGGTCCTGCCAGTTCACCCATCCTGGGGGTACAAGGAGGCCAAGACTCACCATTTTGCTGCCATGTAACAGGAGTACTACATGTTATACCTGTGGATTTCGGATCTAGTGAGCATAAACTGCTAAATGCAATCGCACAGTAAGCTGAGGCAAATTCAGTGTATGAAACCATGTTTCCCGTGAGAGACAGCATATGGAAGAACTAGAATGAGCTGCTGAAGCAGAAGGGCTTGCTCCATCTTGGGAGAAGGTAGGCCACATCACAGGACTAGTAAGCTGGCTCACTCTCTATCTTCCGAGTCTCACTTTTGGGGAATGGATAGGATGATAAAACTTACCAGCCAAGAGTGAATGGGATGTTGGACTTGAACACAAGTATGGAAGCAATCAGCAATGTTGTCTAATTAATTAACTAATGATAATTAGCTAATTCATTAGAAAATGTGGTAATTCTCATTCTAATTAATTATAATAAACAAACATCTAATTCTAATGAATTAGGTGTTTTGAACGAATTCTAATTAAAATGTCTTAATTAGAAGCTTAATTAGATACATTTTACAACTGAAATAAAATTGCATAACAAGTTTCTGTTATATATTTACCAGTGTTTGAAATGTAGTAATGTAACAGTGTATTAACTTACTGTCTTACTGTAGCAGCAACCCATTCCAGTTTCAGTTCTGAACCACTTTACCTAGTTACCTGTACCGCTTGTAACTTCTGTCTTCCGGTTCCTGTTTACTGGTTAGTTTGATTGTAAACATGGCAGACTTTGTTCAAGAAATGCCATACAATGTTGCAACTTTTTTTCACTAATTTTAAATTAAATGTTATAAACGATAGTAAAACGTGAATTTCTGGAGAGTGTAATGCCTGGAAGAAAAGAATTACCAGCGACTGGAAGCCAACAAGGGTGACTACTAATTTTGTCAATCACTCAAAGCTGTGTAGTCATGGCAAGTACACCACTTATGAGGCAAAAAGATACATGAAAGGAAGAACCCAAAACAGGATCTGGATGGTATTTGTTCTTTGACTAGTTTTATTTGTCACAAAGCATTTCGAGTGACAGAGTTGATGATGCTGTTATCAAATTTGTTGTGCTAGATATGCTTCCTTTGAGTCTGGTCAAAAAAGAAAGATTTCGTTTTCTACTGAGTGTTGTACAACCGTCATATTATATTTCAACCACAGCAAAGTTTACCATGCAAGTTAATGACTAGTGGAGACAGATGATAAAAACAGTTGAGAAGATGATGAACGATTCTCAGTACTGCTGTGCCTAAGCTAGGGTCCAGTCAGTGTATGCATAGCTACCATGGAGTAAGCCTTTCTTTCATACACCACCAGAAGACGGAAATCTGACTGGTGAGCATGAAGAGGTTTACAGGCTCACATACGGCAGAAAACATTTCCGTAGTTTATCAATCTGTTACGAAACAATTCACAAGTCAGTTGTCGGAATAGTCACAGATAATGCCAGAAACATTGTGAAGGCACTCCTGAAGCCTGTTGACATGATAGATGCAGATGAAGAGGAGAAAGGTGATAAAGATGAAGCAGGAGAAGAAGAGGTGGAACATGTTCCAGTTGATTAGGAAAGACTTGAAAAAGAGGGTAGCAGTCCAGTACTGTATGCTATGCATGCATGGCACACACTTTGCAGCTGGTAGTTCACGCCAGACTTGCTGAAGCCTCGCCAAAGATAAACAATATTCTGGTCAAATGTGATAGTTTCATACCAGCTCTTCATAAGTCATGTTGCGCTATGTAGATGTCGGAGGTAGAAGCATCAAACAGTACACAACGGAACAGTAAACTGTCAATGATTTTGGCAATTGTTAAGATCAAATCACAACATGAAGGAACCCTTCAGTGAGTTTGCAGTATTTTGCCTTCCAGAATTACCCTCACACCAAATGACTCTGCTGTACTACAAGAAATAGAGCAGGTCTTGAGTCCATTTGAAATGGCCACTGTTCTCCTGCAATCTGAAGTTGTTGTGATGAGTAATCAGATTCTACCTACAATAGTTGGCTTGAAGAAACACAAAAGAGAAGTGCATTAAACATTAGTCAAGTCTCGTCTCTTGGCATCATTGAGCAACAGATGTGATTATCTGTTTTCCTAGGCACATTGCCTGATTGCCACAGCTTTGGAGCCACTTTTCAAACTGAGTTGGACAACAGATTGAGGTGACAGCAATGCAGCATGACAGGCATTATTGATGAGATGCAATTACTAAGTCAATCATGCAAACATCGATTACCTGCAGAAGAAGTTGCCAGTGCACCAATACCACAGCAACAACCATCAGCTTCACAGCCGGATATTCTATTTTTGTATATGATGGAAAACAACAGCACACCAACAAACAGCATTGAATCAGAATTAGAATTGTGTTTGTTAGCACCATGCAGCAGCTTGGAGCTGCTAGTCTAGTGGAGTGACATTGCCTGCCAAGAATCATTACAACCTTATACAAGTTACTACATCTTAAGTACCACTGTATACCTGCTTCTTCAGCAAACGTTGAAAGGGTTTTCAGTGCTGCTGGCTACATTTACTTCAGTTAGGTAAAGTAGACTTAGTGATACATCACTGGAATTGCTTGTCATTGCCAAGTGCAACAGAGACCAATTGATGAACATTACTATTTGATGATTTTACTATTTTATGGTTTTAAATATGTTTTACTGTGCAGTTGATTATTTAGCTAAACATGTGCTTATAGATACTGTTTAATTTTTATGATTTGACATTAACTACATTGTTTTCATGTTGAACACTTGGATCGGCAAGTTGCAAGTTAAGACAGTCAGCAATAATTTATTAATTAAAACTCTAATTAGCCTAATTAGTTTTGTTTACTAATTCTAATTTATTAGATATGTAAGACAGCTAATTTTAAAATGAGCTACTAATTCTAATTAATTAGCAAATGAGCTAATTAAAAACAACACTGGCGATAAGCGGAGATTCTATAGAGGGGGAGTAAAAAAAACAGTCGGAATATTTGGCTCTGTTTTAATTGAGCTGAATGTAACTGTTGCATATAAAAGCTGCAAATATCCTAAGAACTGGGCATTGTCTGGCAAACAGCCCAGGACTAGTGCTTTGTCAAACTCTAATGCTGACTAATTAATGTCAGTCCATAGTCCTAGGCCAGGATAAGCCAATTTAAAAATGTAATATATTTTTCTGCAAAATTATGGTCTCCCTCTGGCAACAAAAGGTAAGGTCATAGACATGAAGGTCCAACTGGATGCCTCAGACTAGTGAGAAAAGATCATTACAATTCTGCTGATCAGTTTATCACACATACCTTCAAAGGAGCATGCTCTCTGAAAAGCTAATGCAAACTGTGTTGAAGTTTAAAGAACAAAGTACTGTCTGCCTACCAGCTCTCCTGTGTGCATTTCAAAGGAGTACCAGAAGAGTTTTTTCCAGAGTAACACATTCTGATTTTTTTTTGTTTGTTCTGTTTTGTTTTGCCTTTGCAAGGTTGTTCTCTGTACTCTCCAGTGTTTGGTCCCAATGCATACAGTAAAGCTAGATTATATGTGAGGATGCTACATTATGTCAGGTCAGCTGACCTAGTGCTGATGCTGCCTTCAGCTCACTACTTGATGATGACTTTATGATGCTGTACCCAACACAGATACATTATGTGCCACAGTATCCCTCTAAAGGGTCTTCAGTGACATCAGATGTGACCATCCCACCATCGATGGCACAATGCAAGATGAGAACTGATAATTTCAGCACCAGTCAACCAGAATAGTTATGTGCACAACAGAGGTTCATAATTTAGCCACCTAACTGTACCTTCTACTGGTGACAGAGGGACTACTTGTATCACCAACATTGCTTTATCTGAGCTAATTCCATTGGCATCGAGGGCTAAAGCCCTGAGAATATCAAAGGTGTCCCAGATTAAATTAATGATTCAGATGCCTGTTGGAGCTGGCTTGGGGGGGGGGTAAATAGGTGGAGCCTGCTTGCCTCTCACTGGGGAGGTGGGCAGGATGGGTGCACACAGACACACACACACACACACACACACACACACACACACACACACACACACACACACACACACACACACACACGCACAGTGATACAGAACCATGGTTGCACACTGGGGTCACAAGGAGGTGCTTTCTGTGAGAGGACAGTACTAGCCTACTGCATACTTCCCTAAGTTACGGGTATGCACAGGGTTTGCAGAACTCAGAGAAACTAGTGCCAGATGTAGTTTCAGCATGGCCCACAACAATGTCACCAAGAAAATGTGGGAAGAGGTTGGAACTAGTCACACAATTTCCATCAAAGCCACCCACAAAAACATAGCAGTAAATGCTGCTCATTAGGGGAAGACAGTCATTTCCAGGGCTGACTGCAACACTCCTGCAGCTTTAACTTACTGCTCCATTCTGGAGGCAGTCATGAGTTCCTTTCCCTCCACCTGCTGCAGTGGTAGATGGTAACCAAAGTTGATAAGTTTGAGACATAATGGCTACAGAATCCCATTCCTAAGGACACCACTTCATCAGCCAAGTCCTTTCCAGATGCCCCACCACAGCAGAAAGCAAGACATAGCCACACTCCTACAAAAAAGAGGATATCAAAGAGCTCTCACCAGACCAGAGAGTTCATTTCTATTCCTCATATTCTTTAGGGTGCCAAATAACACAAAAGTTGTCAGATCCATACTTGATCCCAGTGGTCTAACCCATTTTATAGTAAATGAAGATTTCTGAATGGTCTTTCAGCAAGGTGTATTACCTTGATGGTCACAAGGAGAATGGATGTGCTATTTGGGCTTCCAGATTGCCTGTCATGTCAAAATGTCCAAGGACTTGTTAAGGGGTCCTAGCACAGCAGGGTCAGATACAGTCATTACTGGTTCAAAAGCCTGCCTTTCTGGTAGCTTCAGCCCATCAAAGAGTGTGGGGATCAAGGTTTTCCCTTACTTACAAGTCTGGCTGCTTGCTACACCATCTCCAGATGAGTTGTCCCAACAACAATGCTCTGTAATGAAATTGTTTCAATCCCTGGACATAATGGTAAATATCCACAAACTGCTGCTGCAGTCCACCCAGGATATTACTTTTTCAGGCTGCATGTAGAATACCAGGATATGCAAAACCTTCCTGCTAACAGACAAAATACTATACCACAATGGAATAACATGGGTATTCCTATTTCACTGAGTGCATCCCCATAATGGATTCATGCAGAAACCAAATTCCTCAGAGGCTGCATTACCTGAGTCTTCCTTTTGGGAATCCTTTCCAGATTCTAACCTCCACTCACATTTCTACAGTTACCAAATATGCATCTGCCCTCATGGAAACATGGATTTCCAAAGACAGACGATGCAAGGATCATGTTCCCCACAGGAATTGCAAACCTATGTAAGTGACCTAGGTGTCAGGGTGAAGCATTCCTGATGATGTTTCTAAACCAAATACTTCAAGTATCCATGGTCATTCACATTGACAGTATGGCAAATGACTGGTATATGAGCAAGCTATGGGTTACCCACTTGTCCTATGCAAAGATGTTACAAAGTTATGTTTATGGGATGTATCCAAAAGCCTGTTCTCAAGAGTGGCCCTTATTCTAGAAAAGACCAGCACACTGTTAGATAAGCTTAACAGATGTCTTCTTCCTCACAAATTATTCCTGTAGTAGAATACAGTGGATAAGATTTCCCACTTATGTGGCTAACTGCTGTTAGGCCTACAGCTTTTTTTTATTCACACCAGTGCAGGAATAATTAGTGAAAGAAGATGTGATGAAGAAATACCCGTAAGACTTTTTATATGGCTTCCCACCCACCCATTTCATATATACCTAAGGTGATTAAGGAAAAAAAATACACCATGCCAGTTGTAATACCCCCATTCTGGTCTTGACAAAACTGCTTAGCTCTCCTTCCATTATGGCTCTTATTATTTGAAAAAAATGGTCTTTATCAGGCAAGCCTTGCCTAGATCTCAGTTCTCTGAAACTGTAAAAGTGGCATCTTTAATTCTAAGTGTGACGAACAATCCTGAGTCTCAAGGTCACTGGTATATCAACATCGTCACAAAAAAATGTCCACTAGAAAGAAATTACATGGGCAAACGGATGCATTTCTCCATGTGGGCTAAGTAAAGAAACTTGGAACCAAAGTGAGCTTTGCTCGAGGGAGTGTTCGAGCACCTTACACATCCAAATGGCAAAGGTCTTAATTACCCTTGATCAAGCTAAATGTGGTGGCAGTACTGAATTTCCATGCAAGAGTTCAGTTCACCTCTCTTGTCTCATTAAAGGTCAGTCCACCTCTCTTGTCTCATTAATGGTCCGCAGAATCTTACTTAAAGGTGCATTTTATCTATGACCACTACAATTACTTCATCTTGCTTTTTCTGCTACTTGCTGCGGCTTGTTCTCTAAACTGTTCAATTGCATCTTTTCTGTTGCCTTTGTTACTGCTTTTTTATAGCCTGTTTAAATTGTGTTATTCTAAGCCTCTTAGTTTTGGTTGAAGCACTTGGGCTTTAGGCTTACCCCTTAGCTCTCCCTGGCCTTCTCTCTCAGATTCTGAAAAATATGGATGGACAATTTCCTACAGTTTCTCCTGCCAGTCTGGTTGATATGGGCATCCTAAGACAGTGTAGCAACTGCCTTATGCACACAGATAACCACCTACTACTACTACCACCTAGGAATACAATTTGTGAGAGATGCAATTACATTAGGAACCTAGAGTCCATGCTCGCTTCCTCACAAGCCAGTATATCTGGCACTGAAAAGGTTGTCAGCACAATCACTACACCTCAAACATCACCCACACCTACACAGCACACACCCACATATGTGGAGGTCCTCAACAAAAACATACCCAAACAAAGGAGACCTCCGAGGCAAAAATACACGCAATCTCCATAGCCCTCCACACCACATACCATGCATAGTTCACACATCTGTGTCTCACAACCACTAAGGCTTAACCATAAACCCAACATATTAGTCATAGGAGACTGCATTGTGAGACACACACGTGCCTTTCATCAGGCTGGATAAGGAGAAAGTCATGGTTAGTTGTCTGTCAGGGGCCAGAATCCACCATATCACACATGCACTCAAGTCTCTCAACAACAGGTACAGTTATGACTCTGTCATAGTCTATGTTAGTGTGAATAACTTGAGATGTACCACCCTGGACTATGACTTGAACTCACTGAATATATGTCCCAGGCAGGTATGTCCCTAGCCTTAAGCAGCATTCTACCATCACCCAGAATGATGCCTCAATACAAACAGAAAATGACTGACTTTAACAATTGGCTTAGTTTCTGGTGTCATTCCAGGGGGATCCAGTACATAACAGCCTGGGAAGATATGATCGGCAGACCACGGTGCTTTGCCAGAGATGGCCTGCATCTGTCTCACTTGGGCTTCAGGCTTCTGGCAATGGCACTTGCCTCCTCCATAGTGCCTTTTTTAGAAAAAGTGATGAGGTTAAAACTACCAACATAAAAATTTAAACAAAACCCAAATTAAAGGACATGCTGCTAAATGCTAGGAGTCTAAACATGAAACTCCACTCATTGCAAACATTCTTAACCCTGGAAAATGCTGACATCTGTGCAGTCACAGAATCCTGGTTCAAAGCTGCAGAGAGCACCCAGCCATACCTGGTTACTCATCCTATTATACATTCAGACCCCAAACTGTGGGCAGTAAAGCCAAAGGAGGTGGAGTTTCAGTATGTATTAAAGACATGCACACCTCCAGACTGGTCAAACAGTATGACGCACAGGAGACAATCCAGGTGCAGTTAACCATTGACAAGATCCCTATACAAATCATAGCTAGCTACCGGGCCCCAAATCTGACCCAATATGCCCAAACTGCCTCTGTAGACCTCTTCGACTCTATCAAGATTCAACCCTTTACCCTGATCCTGGGTGACTTTAACTACTCAAACATAGACTGGAAGAACTACTCATGCCAGAACACAAATGCCCAGACATTTCTCAATTTTATCAATGCAAATGCTTTAGAACAGCTAGTTGATACCCCCACAAGAGATGATAATATCCTGGACTTGCTATTAACCAAAATGAGTAACCACTGCAGCATCCCTGCGGTATCATCCTCCCTTGTAAGATCAGACCATAAAGTGGTCACGGTCAAAGTCACCATCTCCCCCAACCCCCCTCTAACTTGGGTCAAACAAAAAACTTTTCCAGAGCTGATTACAAGCCTCCTGAGGGATGGTATAAACAGCTTCATAGCCCTCTCCCCCTCTCTTAAGAACTGGCACCAGTATCCAAAGTTATACCTACTGTATGAACATTTATATAGATGCATGGAATCAGGAATACCTGACAGGACTAAATCATCCTCCGCAAGGAAGAGTAAACCTGTCTGGTGGACATCTGCAATAAATAAACTCTATAACAAAAGAAAAAAGTTGCTGTCCAGGACCAGGAAATAGCAGGTTCCCAATTGGAAGCAATCTCTCCTTAGCCTAAACAAGCAAATAAGAGCACTAGTGAAATTCTCCAAAGCAAACTTGGAGTCCAGATTGGCCACATCTACCAGAGACAATCATAAGGCCTTCTTCATATATGTCCATAATCTCAAAGGTAGCACCCAGATCTGTTCAGAACTGTTGGTCAAGGACACCACATGTACAAATGCTGTAGATATAGCAAACTTGCTGGCTGACAGATTCAGCGAAAAGTTCACCCCTCTGCTCCCATCAGTAAATCAGGAAATTCCCAGTACCTGCCTCTTTCCCCGTATATCTAGGGATCAGGTCATCACTGCTCTCTCAAAGACAAAAAATACAGTCTCCACGGGACCTGATAACATCCCAGGCTGCATCTTACATGAACTCAGGCAGGAACTTACAGCACCATTAGGTGCCCTATTCAACTCCAGCTGTACTTGATTGCATACCGCCTTCTCAGAGGTGATCTCTGCCTGACGTACTAGGCCATGTCCAACCCAGAACTGATGGACATGCTCCACCTAAAGAAAACCATATCCCCTCGAGCCACATGCTCCAGAGATCTAAACCTCACCACAACAATAAATAGGACGTGCTGGAGGGATAGAGTCCTGTCCCAGAGACTTCCCATGCTCTGGAACAAGATTCCAATCTACATTAGGCAGAGCTTTTCGCTAACCCTCTTCAAGAGAAACCTTGACGAATGGATGGGAAACAGAAAGTTTACCCCCAGGATCACTTCAATGGCTCTGCTGGACAGAGGCACAGGGAACTAATCTAAGGGGTGGCGAAAGCCAACACATTCCATCTAGGCTTATAAATACCTTTAGGCAGATAGCCTAGTACCTAACTATGAACCTATAAACCAAAGCCTGAGTACCGGCTTTGCCCCAGCTCCCTTTACACAAAGGTAAAGCGTTCACCGATCTGGGAAATTATAGATCCATCAACCTACCTAGCCTAATCTGCAAGGCCATGGAACAGATTATCATGGACCTCATTAACAAGGACATTGGCAACCTCCAAACACTTGAACCCACACAGTTTGGCTTTATCAAAGAGAGGTCACATCTGTTAAATTTGGTCGAGATTTTTGAGACAGTCACCAAAGCCATGGATGAGGGGAAGACAGTGTACACTGCCTACCTTGACCTGGCCAAAGCCTTCGACACTATTCCCCACTCAGGCATAATAGATAAACTCTCTCAACTAGGCATCAATCCGTATGTTACCAGATGGGTAGCTAACTGGCTCACTGATAGAACCCACCTAGTCAAAATACGGGAAGCTACATCAAGCAGTAGACCCATATAGAGTGGCGTACCACAGGGTTCAGTCTTGGGGCCACTGTTATTTGAGATGTACTTTTCTGAGGCGCAGGCCAAAACCGGGGGGCTATGGCTGACCAAGTTTGCAGATGACTGCAAGGTGGGAGCTGTCATCAATTCCCCTAGTGACATGGGCATCCTCCAAGAGGGTCTCACCCAAACAAATGACTGCTGCCAGAAACATGGCCACAAGGTGAATACAGAAGGAATGCATCATCATCCCCTTTGTGGAGAGTGATGTCCCCACAAATTATCACATTAATAACATCTTAAGCATGCAGTCAGTCGTGAGGGATTTGGGCACCCAGATTGATAGCAACCTTACTTTTGACCACCATGTTGCTTCCATTGTACAGAAAGCTTTCTACATGGCCCACCTCATAAGTAAGGGTATCTCATCCAGGGACAAGGAGGTCATAACATTCCTGAATTCTTCCCTTATAAGGCCCATTATTGGCTAGCCCTGCTGCGGTAGTTCATTCGAACCACTTACTTGCACACACACTCTTACCTACAGTCAATTTAGAGTGTCAAATCCATCTATTGCATGTCTTTGGAATGTGGAAGGAAACTGGAACACCCAGAGGAAACCCACATGACTGCAGGGAGGACATGCAGACTCTGCACAGAAGGCACCCCAGCTGAGAATCAAACCAGACAACCTTTTGCTGTGATGTGACAACTCTAACCACTGCACTAACATTCCTTGTATAACCAATCCTATTTCAGGATTTAAATGAATATAAATATTCTTTGCAAAAGAGAAACCAAATCATATGTCTATAAGCAGCATTGCCAGTCTGATTTCAGCAGTAATAATTTGCTTCCTTATGGAATCATTTTTAACATCTAAAGAGACCACTGCCACTTTGCCATAAATTTTCAGTGCAGTTAGCAAATACAATAACGTTTAACTGCTGAGTGTATATTAGGGGACATGCACTTTTCATGTTGCTAAGACCGTTATCCTTCCCAAGGTAAACCACATTTTATCTGCAAGGAGGAGTCGTCGAAGGGGGCAATGGAGCTGGGGCAGAATAGCACTATATACCTCACCTGTGCAAAGATAAAACCTAACTGAATGTTGTACATGATTACTGACATTAGGGAGTTCCTTATGTTTCATGTCTTACAGTCTTTACCACCACAATTTAATCCCCAAAAGAACTCCTTATATGATACAGCAATGGGTATTCCTTAAAGCCATTCCAGGTTAAGTCATACCAAACCTGGAAAGCAGCAGACTTGTTCATCTCAAGTGAGTTTGAAACAGCCAGGTCTCACAGGGTAAACAAATCCTTTTCTTTCCACTAAACCATTTTGGTAGGGGCTTTCCACCATTTTCTATCTTTAAATTTGACCATAGCACTGTAGTTATAATTGGATGAGAACAGTTGCATTTGTGGGCAGTTAAAATTCTGGGTGAAGTAATGTAGGAATGAGTGACTGCATGATATTGCTATCTGAAGTCTTGTGGCTCTCCAGTTTAGTTTTTAACTGAGGTGCTTTCCATATGATGTTTCAGATTCATCCTGTGTTCAGGCGGGGTTTTCCAAGTGCCCTTGATGTTCTTCATCTCACATTGCTGCAGTCCTTACTTATGAGGTAGTCCGCTGTCCTCGGTCGGCCCGAATACCAAAGTATTAGGCTGACGTCGGTCATGGGCGCTCAGATCTGACATCAGAGCGTCAGGGTATAAAAGCGCATGACCAACGTCATATCCTCAGTCTTTTTTGCCGCATGGTCCGATGCAGAAGCAGCGTTGCAAGTGCCGTTCGGCGTTCTGAAATTTTTCGAATTCGGAGTTTCAGACCGATACCAAGTTGGGCTAAGTACCCCGTTGGGGAATATTTTTGTTTTTTCTTGCCTCAGTTATTTACCGGATGTCAGAAAAAGTGAATAATTGTATTTCTTGTGGGAAACAGATACCGCATAGGGATTACCACTCACTTTGTATTCCTTGTTTGGGACCGGAGCACGACGTAGTCGGGTGTCGGTTTTGTGCTAGGTTCAATAAGCGCACTATAAAACGGAGGTTAGATTGCGCTAGGTTAGTCTTTGGCAAGTGGTGTAATTATAATATGCCATCGGATCCTCCGACGCCCGCTTCCACGAAGAAGCGCAAAGACAAATCTGTGAAGCCTAGGCAGGATGATTCGTCCGTTTCGGACGCCGGTCCATTAGAAGCTACAGGGGAACATGTGGATCCGGCTGAAGTTTCTGTTGAGACTCAGGGGGAAACTTTGATTTTGCAAGAGGTGGCTTCACAGGACTCAGGTCAGGCTGAAGGGGCCTCACAGGTTACTATTCTCCCTACTGGGCCTAGGGTGGTTAGGCCTTCTGCTACTATTTCTAAGGCTCCTTCTAAGGGCAGGTCTGTTTTGCCTTCCTCTGGTGTCAGTCCTGGTTCCTCAGGGTCAGTGCCTAAAAAGCACATGCTTAAAATGGCAGAAGATTTGATTACTTTAATTAGAGGTTCTATGCCCCCTCCTGATAAGAGGCCCAGGGTAGAGCTAGAGTTGGAAAGTTTGGAGCAGGCCTCAGATGATTCAGAGTCTTCTGTGGAAGACATTCAAGATTTTCCTCCTTATTCGGATTCTGATGCAGGGGATTCCACTCCTTCTGCTTCTCCTCCTGAGGATTTTTCTTTTTCAGAAACTTTACATTCCATGAGGGAGCATTTTAAGTGGGAAGGACAGGATTTCTCTGATTCTCGGAAAAGGCTTAGGAATTTTTGTTTTACCACAGCATAGACCCTTAGCTATACCTCCAGTTTTGGATGTTGTTCAAGATGTTTTCTCGGAGGCTTCCCTTAATCCAGATTCTGTGCCTCCTGCGCCAGTCAAACCAGACAGGTATTACAGGGTGCCTGAGGCTCATAAATATCTGTATAAAAGTCCTAGGGCAGACCCAGAAACTATTAGTCAGGGGCCTAAGGGTGTTAGAGCTTCTGTTGTAAAAATCCGGTTCCTCTAGATAAGGAAGCTAGAGCTTTGGATAGATGGGGTAAGAAGGTGTATACCTCTTCTACGTTAGCAATGAGGGCTTTAAATTGCCAGTTTCATATGTTGAAATATCAGAATTTCCTCCTTTCTCAGCTAAAATCTAAAGTGGATGCTTTAGCAGAGTGTATTGAGTGTAAAGAACTGCAGGATTTGGTACATGTCTCTGAACAGGTGGGCAAGCATTCTTTACAGTGTGGCTTTGATGCTTTACAGGCTTCTTCTAGGGTGGCTGCCACTGGTTCAGTTATTCGAAGGCACGCCTGGCTTAAGGATCAGAATTTGTCTGAGCATGTTAAGACTAGAATTCTGGATGCCCCTTTACAGTCTGAAGTTTTGTTTGGTCCTCCTGTAGAGTCTGTATTAAAGAAAATGGAGGACAAGGCTAAGTCTATGCAGACTGTTAAAGATTTTGCAGGTGCAACCTCCAAAGTTTAGTAGAAATTGGCCTACTAAAGGATGGACTTACCCTTCTTCTGATTCTCAGTCTAGGGGCAGATCTAGACGTGGTAGGGGCAGAGCTCAGAGTTCCTTCAGACCTAGAACATGGAGTTCGCCTGCACAGTCTGCAGGTGAGGGCAGGGGCCAGTCCTTTCGTAAACAGGCCCAATGACCTGCATTTTCAGCTGCCAGATTCCTCTTGCCTGGCAGCTCCTTTGGGAGGAAAGTTAGCACTTTTCAAGCAAAACTGGCTTTTAGTCACCCAGGACAAATGGGTATTGGACATTATAAACCGAGGCTACAAGTTTTATTTCCATACATTGCCTCCTTTCAAAGGCATGCCAGATGTTCCTCCTCGGCAAAGGTTAGAGGCTCACAAACAGATTTCTTTACTTCTTCAAATGGGAGCTATACAGCCAGTTCCTCTGTCAGAAGTGGGCCTAGGATTTTATTCTCGCCTGTTTCTGGTTCCAAAGAAAGGGAACACGTGGAGACCGATTTTGGATTTATCTATCCTCAACACTTATCTGGACATTCCAAAGTTCAAGATGCTGACGTTACAACAGCTTTTACCTCTGTTGGGAAAAGACCACTGGATGGTAACTCTGGATCTCAAAGAGGCTTATCTTCATGTTCCTATCAGGCCCAGTTGCAGGAGGTACCTGCGTTTCGAGCTGGAAATTTACATTATCAGTTCTCTGCATTGCCCTTTGGCTTATCTACTGCGCCCAGAGTGTTCACAAAGGTTCTGGCTCCAGTGATAGCCTTTTTCAGGTTAAGAGGAATACAGATTTATCCTTATTTGGACGATTGCCTGATTATTGCTCAAGACAAAGACGAACTTCTTCATCATCTACAATATGTGATGGTAGTGTTAAGATGCCTAGGGTATTCTGTGAACGAAACAAAGTCCAGTCTAGTACCCTCTCAGGACATGTGCTTTCTGGGTGTGAGACTGAATACAGCTTCCCAGATGGCTTTTTTGACCCCGGACAAACAAAGAAGCCTTTCTCTTTATTTCCATCAAATGTCTCTACAGTCCAGGCTGACTGCAAGGACAGTCCTTCAAGCCTTGGGGTTCATGGCATCTTGTATTCTGGTGCTTCCCAATGCCAAACTGCATATGAGGAAGCTTCAATGGTATCTCAAAAATGTATGGACACAACACTGCCAAGATCTAGACACTGTCATTCAGATAATACCTTGCATTCAGAAGGAATTTTTGTGGTGGGCTCAGGAATGTCACCTAAACAAGGGACTCTCTGTGACCCGACCAGAGGCGAGTCAGATTCTAACGACAGATGCCTCGGACAAGGCTTGGGGAGCACACCTCAATGGAAAATGGGTGCAAGACACGTGGCCTGTCAGACTTCAACATTTGCATATCAACTTGAAGGAGATGTTAGCAGTCCAGTTTGCATTAATGGCTTTCAAGGATTTACTTCACCCAGGGAAGGTGTTGATTCAAACAGACAACACTACTGTCATGTGGTACATCAACAAGCAAGGGGGAACCCATTCATACCCACTTTGCAGGCAAGCGATGATTTTGTGGGAGACTGCTCTCAGTTTACACCTCAATCTTCAAGCAAGGTTTCTGCCAGGAGCACAGAACTCCTTAGCAGATGTGTTGAGCAGACAGATAGTGGATCCTCACGAGTGGAAATTGGATCCTCATGTATTCCAGCAGTTGACAGTGTTATGGGGGACTCCAGACATAGATTTGTTCGCTTCTCCACTAAATTACCAGTTGCCAAAGTTTTGCACAAAAAGGTTTCATCACACAGCTTGGAAGGTGGATGCTCTATCATTCAGTTGGAACAATCTTCATGTCTATGCCTTTCCACCTCTGCCTCTCCTCCCCAAGGTACTCTTGAAGGCCAGACAAGACAAACCATCCATGATTCTGATAGCACCGGATTGGCCTCGACAGCACTGGTACCCACTTCTGAGGAGTTTAGTAAGGAGCCTCCATGGCCTCTACCTTTAATTCCGCATCTTTTGTCTCAGGAGGGCAGTCACTTCCTCAATGTCAGGATTCAGTCTCTGCATCTAACAGCTTGGCATATTCTGTTTTAGACCCTGGAGGGTCTCAGCTGCCACAACAAGTTTTGAATGTTATTTTGGAGGCCAGAAGGCCTAGTACAAGGAAAGTTTATGCTGATAAATGGAGGAGATTTTTATTTGGAGCAAAGAGAAGGATTTTGATGTTTCCAAGCCTAATTTAAGTGCTTCTCTTCAATATCTTACTGAGTTACTGGACAAAGGTTTGTCTTTCTCCTCTATAAAGATTCATGCTGCAGCCATTTCTGCTCACTATGATTGTGACCCTCCTTTATTCTCTCATCCTTTGTTTAAGCAATTTCTTAGAGGGGCAAAGAACATAAGACCCCACGTGAGCTCCTACTCCTGCTTGGGATCTCAATTTTGTGTTGGAAAAACTTACTCTACAACCTTTTGAGCCTGCAGCTACGGCCGAGTTAAAGTATTTGTCTTGGAAAACTGCTTTTTTGTTGGCCATTACTTCTGCAAGAAGGGTTTCTGAATTACAGGCCCTTATGGCAGTGGAGCCTTTCCTGATTTTTCATAAGGATAGGGTATCTTTGCGTACTAATCCTTCCTTTATGCTGAAAGTGGTTTCTAGTGTGGCCTTAAACCAAACTATTCATTTGCCTACTTTTTATGCAAACCCCCAAAATAAAGGGGAGAAGATTTTGCATACTTTGGATATTCACAGGCAGTTGCGTTATTATTTGAGCAGAACCAAGGAGTTCAGACAGTCTCAGCAGTTGTTTGTTTCTTTTGCTTTGGGTTCTCAGGGTAAACCTGTTTCAAAACAAACTATTTCTAAGTGGATTGGGTTTTGTATTTCTTTCTGTTATTCCCATCATGGTAAGGAGATTCCGGCTGGAATCAGACCTCATTCCACTAGAGCTACTGCCACATCTACTGCCTTTCTAAGGGGGGTAGCTACAAAAGATATTTTGGAAGCAGCCACTTGGAGTTCAGTACATACTTTTTCTAAACATTACCACCTTCCTCTTTATTCTAAGTCTAGGGCTGGATTTGCCACTGCAATTTTGCAGGGCATTTTAGCAGCCCCTAATGCTTTATGATTTTGCCATCCTCCCTTTCCCGTTGCTTTGGGATTCTACCCATAAGTAAGGACTGCAGCAATGTGAGATGAAGAACATAGTACAGTTTTGTACCTACCATAAATGTAGATGTTCGAAGATCCACATTGCTGCAGTCCAATTTACCCTCCCTCCTTCCCCACTGTAGTTTGGCATGGTTATATGGTTTGGGTGATGGTTGTTGTTGGGCCTGTTTTTGGGAGGTATGCTGTTTTTGGCTGTGGCCTTTCTTTTTAGGGCCTTCTGACATCTGGGGCAAGAAAAGACTGAGGATATGACGTCGGTCATGCGCTTTTATACCCTGACGCTCTGATGTCAGATCTGAGCGCCCATGACCGACGTCAGCCTAATACTTTGGTATTCGGGCTGACCGAGGACAGCGGACTACCCCATAAGTAAGGACTGCAGCAATGTGGATCTTCGAACATCTACATTTATGGTAGGTACAAAACTGTACTTTTCCTCCCATATCTCAACAATGAACTGGTGAATGATAGGTGAACTAACTGTTGATCCTACAAATTTCCTGTAGATGAGCATGCCAAAAGTATGTGTGTGTGTGTGTGTGTGTGTGTGTGTGTGTGTGTGTGTGTGTGTGTGTGTGTGGGCACGCACGTGTGTGTGTGTGAGTGTGCGCATATGCGTGTGCGTGCACTTGTGTGTGTATGTGCGCACAAGCTCGTGTGTGTGTGTGTGTCCTTTGATGGACTACCCCCCACCCCATTCAGGATGTGTTTCTCTGCCTTGTAAATGACTCCCCCATGACTTTGAAATAAATTAAGTGGGCAGTCAGAAAATGAATAATGTGGTCATTCTACCGAGATCCTCTTCCACTTCTTATTTTTACATTTATGAAATTGTATAACGTATTTGCATCATAATACTTTCATTTGTAATTGTTTTAATTAAGGAAAAATAATTGGGAACATACCTCTCAACCTCTAATTGCAAGAAATATGGTTAAAGCCAAATGATAATGGGGGTCAAAGGCCCAAAATCAGGGAGAGATTTTAAATATTGCTTGTTTAAGCTTAGAAAGTTGTTATAATAACAGTTTTGCATTAGCATGCATTTTCTGAAGAATATGAAACAGAACATAAAATATATTTCATTATTTAGTGACCTGTCATTAGCAATTTGCCAGAAAACCACAAATTGTGTGAGAAACAGACCAAAATAATGAGGGGAAAAATCTGGACTTTCTGCAAAAATCTTGACAGTTGAGAGCTATGATTGGGAATCAGCAGATTCATTTAAAATGTTATGAAATTAATCTGTCTTCTCTATATCGGATTTTATGGATGTTTATTTATCATTATATCGGAAATTACACGTTTGTGTTTGAAAGGTGGAATGGCTTCCAGTTTTAGATAAGTAGTGACTCTGTTCTGGTTTGTTTGTCATTCACAGCTGTGTTTATGCTGAATAAACTGAGCTACAATAATAGGATGTTTCTTCCAAGACCAAGATGGAAGGACGACAAAGTTGTCTCATAAGTTCATAGGTTGGTACTAGGCTATCGGCCTTAGGGCCTATACAAGCCTAGCCATAACAATTCCCTGGCTATTTCTTCCCACAATATTTACTTCCCTGGACCCTCTGTCTAGCAGGGTGACTGATGTGATCCCCGGGGTGAATTTCCTATCTCCCATCCAATCATCAAGATTCCTTTTGAAGAGGGCCAAAGAGGCGCTCTGCTTGACATGTATGGGCAGTCTATTCCAGAGTCTGGGGAGTCTGGGACAGGAACCTATTCTTCCAGCATGTTTTGTTCATTGTGATGACAAGATTTAGATCCCTGGAGCATGTGTCTCTGAGAGATTGGGATTTCTTTAAGTGTAGCATGTCCAACAGCTGTGGGTTTGACATGGCTTTGTATGTTAAGCAGAGATCGTCTCTGAGTAGACAATATGCAACAGAGTATAGGTTCATAGGTAGGTACTAGCCTATTGGCCCTAGGGCCTATATGGCCTATATAAGCCTAGCCAAAAGGTACCCTGGCTTTCGCCACCCAAGAAAATTATTTTCCTGTGCCACTGTCGAGCAGAGCCACAGAAGTGATCCCCGGGGTGAATTTTCTATCTCTCATCCAATCATCAAGATTTTTCCTGAAGAGTGCTAATGAGGAGCTTTGTTTGATATAGATAGGTAGTTTGTTCCAGAGTATGGGAAGTCTCTGGGACAGGAATCTGTCCCTCCAGCATGTTCTGTTTATTGTGGTGACAAGGTTTAGGTCCCTAGAGCATGTAGCTCGGAGGGATTGGGATTTCTTTAAGTGGAGCATGTCCAAAAGCTCTGGGTTTGACATAGCTTTGTGTGTTAGGCAGAGATCGCCTCTGAGTAGGCGATATGCGACGGAGTAAAGCTGCAGTTTTTTGAGATGGTCTGCTTAGGGCATCTGTTTGAGGCTGGTAATCCTCTTTGTGAGGTATTTCTGCAGCCTTTCCAGTTGTTGTAGATGTCTTGTGAGGTACATACCAAAAGGGGTGTTGCACTCTATAATGGGTCTAATGAGTGACGAGTAGAGAGGAACAATGACCTCTTTTTTCCTGGATGAGAAACCTTTTGTGATGAGGTGTGCCACATAGAAGGATTTCCTGACTACTGTGGCGATGTGATTATCAAAGGAGAGACTACTGTCCACCTGTATCCCAAGGTCTCTTATCACACTTTCAGTGTTAAGTAGACTACCGCCTATGTGGTAGTTCATGGGTACAGAGTTTTTACCAAAAGGGATGACAATGCACTTTTTGGCACTGAGCTTGAGGCCACGGCTTTGATACCAGGCATCTGTCTCAGTGAGACCCTTTTGTAGGATGTCCACATCTTTTGGAGTTTTGTTTATGGCTCCTAGTTTGCAGTCATCTGCGAACTTCGTTAGCCAAAGACCTTCTGTGTTAGTCTGTACTTCAGAGAAGTAGATACCAAACAGGAGAGGACCCAGAACTGAATCCTGTGGTACTCCACTTGTCACTGGCCTGAAGTTGGATTTGGAGTCTGCTACTTTCACAGTGTGGGTTCTGTCAGTGAGCCAGTTGGCAACCCATCTTGTGACATAAGGATTTATACCTAGTTTAGTGAGTTTATCTATAATTTCAGAGTGGGGGATGGTGTCAAAAGCCTTGGCGAGATCCAGATAGGCTGTATGAGCCACCTTACCCTCATCTACGGCTGGAGCTTTTTTAGACGGTCAGCATAGGGCATCTGCTTTAGACCTGTGATTCTTTTAGTGAGGTATTTCTGTGGCCTTTCCAGCTGCTGCAGATGTCTTGAGAGGTACATACCAAGTGGGTATAATGAGTCTAATGAGGGATGAGTACAGTGGGACAATGACCTCCTTTTTTCTGGATGAAAAACCTTAGCGATGAGGTGTGCCACAAAGAAGGATTTCCTGACTGGTGTGGCAATGTGGTTATTGAAGGTGAGACCACTATGCACCTGTTTCTCTTAAGTCTCTTATCAAACTTTTGGTGTTTAGTGTACTGCAACCTATATGGTAATTCACGGGTACATGGTTTTTCCCAAAGGGGAAACTATACATTTCTTGGCAGTGAGCTTGAGCCCATGGCTCTGGCACCAAGCATCTGTTTCTGTAGGGCCCTTTTGTAGGATATCCACATCATTTGGGGATTCAATAATGACTCCCAGTTTGCAGTCATCTGTGAATTTGTTAGCTAGAGTCCCTTAGTGTTGGCCTGTACTTCAGAGAAGTAGATGCCAAACAAGAGCGGTCCCAGGACTGAACCCTGAGGTACTCCACTTGTCACTTATCTGGAGCTGGATTTGGAGTCGGCTACTTTTACAGTGTGGGTTCTGTCAGTAAGCCAGTTGGCAACCCATCGAGTGATGTACGGATTAATGCTCAGCTTTGCAAGTTTATCAATGATTCCAGAGTGGGGGGGGGTGTCAAAGGCCTTGGCGAGGTCCAGATAGGCCGTGTGGGCCACCTTACTTTTGTCCACAGCTCTGGAGACTGATTTGAAGAAGTCAATCAGGTTCAGGAGACACAATCAGCCCTTCATGAACCCAAACTGAGTGGGGTCCAGTGTTTGAAAGTTGTCTTTGTTTATAAGTTCCATGATAATACTTTCCATGGCCTTGCAGATCAGGCTCGTCAGACTGATGGGGCAGTAGTTCCCAGGATCCAAGGGGGATCCCGCTTTGTGGAGTGGGATAACTGTAGCTGTGCGCCACTCAGTGGGCATGAAGCCTGAGGTGAGGCTATGATTAAACATGACACTTAGGTGAGGTGCCAGTTCATTTTGTAGTTCATGTAGTACACAGTCCGGGATGTCATCTGGTCCCATGGATCCTGTATTCTTAGATTTGGAGAGTGTGTTCATAGGTTCATAGGTTAGTACTAAGCTAACTGCCCTTGCGAGCCATTTTAAGCCTAGCCATTTATCCCTTGTGAGACTCAAACCCTGCACCTTGTGTTTGTAAGGCAAACACTTTAACCATTAGGCCACCCTCCCAACCTGTGTGGCCGTTCTTATCAGAATTTGGCAATCTTTCGGTATTGAGATGGGCCCTTTAGGGGGTGAGAGGGGGTTGAATTTGGCACTGAATCGATCTGCCAGGATATTGGTAATATCCTTGGGATCAGTATATTTAATGCCATTCTGTTGTAGCTCAGAGCAGACCTGAGCATTGCCATTTAGATTTCTGACATAGCTATAGAATGCTTTGTGGTTGTACTGCTGTTACTTGTGCCTGTTCCATGTGGATTCATTTGATTAACAGACACACTTTTCCTGCTTTGTGTTTTTGGTTAAGTCATTGCTAGGCAGCTCGGATGCTTTTAGAAGTACGGACATGTTTCAGTATGTGTGCTGAGCTCCCCACACTGGTAGAATGCGTCATTGCTCTAATCTCCCTGAATCTAATTTCTGAGGTTCCTTGATTGTGATACAGACAACAAATATTTATTAATTCATCATTTTTCTCTGATTTTTTTAAGGTTGAATGAGCCATGGCCGAATAGTGACCCACCATTTTCTTTCAAGAATGTGATTCCCTTAACTAGTGACAGTGACCGGTTTCGTCGAGAATTACAAAAGGAGAAGATTTCTGGAAACTTGGATGCTCCTGAAGGTGGATTTGATGCTATTCTGCAGGTGGCTGCTTGCAAGGTACCAAATAATTTATTTATTTGTGTGTTTGTTTTTACTTACCGGGAAATTCTGACTGACTTAATACTCATTTTCAGCAGAGGCCCGCGGAGAAAAGCTTCATTTGCTTAACATTGTGTTATACTTGGTTCCAGTTAAACACAGAATAATTGCATTTCTATTTACATTTATACACAAACAGTAGTTACATTTATACATTCTAAGATTTTACAGAGGTGCAGGTCACTAAAGAGAAAGCCCACATGCAACTTAATGTTAGTAACTTAATGTTAGACAAGGGTGTAAACATAGCCGGCTTCAGGCACCAGCGAACCCTGCTGTCGCTGGGGACCCCTGGTTCTGGGGGCCCCCAGCCACAGCAAGTTACCTTATCTTGATATTTGTAACATGTCTGTTAAACAAACAAAAGCTAGTACAGCAATGTTGTATGCTTAATAAATTGGGGGAGGGGGTGATAATAACTCTTATTTTTATCTCCTTCAAAAGTCAAATATCTTTAGTTATAGCAACAGTGTTTTGTCAAGTAACAGGCTTCACAATTCTATTAAATGTTTTACCACTGGCATAATGCCCCTGGCTTAGTTAAACCCTGCTGGTAGACATCCTCTCCACTAAAACGAACAACATAGCTAGCTATAGATACCTACAATACCTGTGGCTGCAGGGGGGCCCTTAATCATCCCTGACTGTGTGGGGGACCCACAAAAGCTGCTATTGGTTGGGGAAAAATGAGGAAAAAAATTTAATTAATTTTTGCTTGTACTGTTTAATCTGAGCCGGGCTGTGATATGACCCTGTTAGGATAAAGCTGATAATAAACATGAATAAAGTTAGAACTAGCGAGAGATCAGCAGCTCGAGTGACTGATGTCATTGCACACCATGGAGTTTCAGAAGAGCCAATGCTTCTGATCTTCAGGGATGGTTTCTCTTTCAAGGAGTTTAATAAATGCTGCCAGAACACCAGATACTGTAACTCTCAATGTATTTCCTGAAGAATTTTATTTATGTTATTTATTTATTTCCAGTTTGATTACCAGGGAAGTCCACTGGGCCCAGAGAGCCCATTTTCAGTGGAGGCCCGGGGAGAAAAGCTCCATGAAACAGATTACAGTAAAGATAGCAGTCCAATAAAAATAAAAGTTCAAATACATATCAAATAATATAAACCCTGAGCAATATTGCTCATAGTGGAAAAATATCATACAGATGCATTTTAACAAATTCACACAGCTAAAGTCAGAAGTCAGAAGCTATTTACAATATTTACAGAGTGTGAGAAATCGTATGGGAATTAGCTATAGAAGGTTATAGTCAGCTATAAGGTGCTTAGGAACTCAGGAGAATACCCTCCCATGGGGCTTTTGTTGAAGAGTTCCAGGTAGAGAGAATGCAGTTACATTTCCATTCAGAGAGGTAGGTGTAAAGCTGAGTTTTGAAGTTGTTTGTGTTTGACATTGTCCTTAGTGTGGGAGGGAGAGAGTTCCATTTCTTATCTAAGGAGAAGGAGAGGAGAAGTTGTCTAGCAGGACATTTAGGTTTGTGGACAGTAGTTTTGGTGTACAGATCTGAGAGTTATATTTGGGATGTATGGGGGAAGGATGCTAGTTAGAATGGGGCATTTGCTTGGATTAAATATTAGACTACGTGCTATAGTGAGCTGGAGGAAGTCCAGGTAATTTGTGAATTCTAACCAGTTGAGGGATTAGAGGGTAACACAGTGATGAGTGGAATGTTTGGTTTTGGTGGCAAGTTTAGAAATTTTGTTATAACAGCTTTCAGGTTTGGAAGTGATGAAAGACAATAGGTTAGTTAGTAGTGGGGCGCCGTACAGAAGGGAGGGAAGGAGGTAAGAGGAGGCCAGAATATGCCTGGCAGAAGTAGAGAGGAAGTAGTTGTTCCTATATATAGCATACCTAGTTTTTGGTTGGTTTTCTTTATATTTTGCTGAATATAGATGTCGAACTTGAGGAGAATTCTGCTCAGTGCCAAAAATAATAGCAGAATAAAGGCTCAAAATGAGGATCACATTTTAAATATTGCTCTAATTCACTTAAAAAGTTACTGGAATAGCACATTTTGCATCAATGTGCATTTTTTGGACAATAAGAAGTATAAAACTATGGTGTCTGGATTTACTGACCGTCTGTAATCTTAAGTGATTTGCCTGCAAATAAAATTTTTTATTTATTTATTTTTTTATGATGGACAGAGCAAACTTATGAGGCAAAATCAAGGAATATCTGTGAAACCAGGGACAGTGACAAGTATTCATTTACTCCTCAATGAGATAAAATGACTTACTCCTGCTGTTTGATGACTGCTAAACAGCAGTCACTGATTTGGTGTGGCAGTACCAGTGTTGTACAATGTATTGTTATTTGCTGAAATAAGTACAAAACGAGTATTGCTGTGATTTATGCACCAGTGTGTGTGTATAAAAAATATCACTGATTTGTATCAGTGCACACATCCAATAATGCTGGGGCACACACATTTTTCTGCTGGGTATCAGTAAAAAAATGCAGCTAACAAGTAATTATATGTTAAAAGTAAGGCAGAAAATATATCACACAACATTCAGACACTTAGATCTTCTAGGAATCTGGTGCCCCCCCCCCCCACTCCCCAGACTGTATAAATTGATACAGAGGGGGGTCTCTTATTCATCCTTGATTGTGTGGGGGGGCCCCAAAAAAGCTGTTTCTTGTTGGGCAAAAATGAGGAGATAAACATGATTTAATTTTCTGATTATGCTCTTTAACCTGAACAGGGCTGTGATATGACCTTGTTAGGATAAAACTGATAATGGCCTTTGCCATCAATTGTACCTACTTTCCTCACAATCACACATCAGGCACGTGCTGCCTTTGGGGTTTAGGGTTGAGGAGTGAGGAGGCATGCTATGTATATGTATTGCAGCAATCACTTGAAATACATGACTGTGGCCATATGAACCTTTATTTTCATTCCAATCTAACACCAGAGGGATGGATAGGCAGTATTCCAAGACAGGATCTGTGTATCCTCACAACAAACTGGCTTGTTAGTTTATTGTGAGCTACGATTTTGTCAGCTTTGAAGATTAAATTAAGCCTTAGGCATAATTTATGTCTTTACAGAAATAAAAAAGTAAGACTGCAATTCTTTTTCTTACTCATGAATTTTGTTTAGGTTACTGTTGGATTAAAAGTTTGGGAAATGCTTTAAAATGCATTCTAGGGCATCTATAATGACTTCTGGGAGAGTGGCTTAATTGAGTTATTTCCTAAATGGTTATCACTGTGCTGTCTTGGTCAGGAAAGGTTTGTTGAAAAGATGCAAAGAAAATTAAAGCTGAACAGCAACACTGCATTTCTTTCTTTTCTTTGGCAGTGACAGGGTGATTATTTAGACAGGAAGTGCTCAGGGGGGTCCCAACTTGACATTTGCTGGGGCCCCCAAAATGCTAACACCGGCCCTGGGTGTAAAACACCCATACTTTTTACTACACAGTACACATAACACTTGTGATAAATGCATTTGAGCAACACCATAAGGAAAGTGCATGTTATGCCAACATTTTGACACTGCAACATTACACTCGCACATTATTTAGAGATGTTCACCCAACTTGACAGAGAGATATTTGAACCTTGTATGGACACCTATGCTGCGCTCATTCACTGTAGAACAGTTTTTGTTAACAAAGTATATTTAGTACACATATAACCATGACAGCTGACACATGTTAACAGTTTATATGCTGGCATCAGAGGTATATAATGTGCATTGTTACATAACTAAAATGCTTGCACCACGTAAAAGTGTGCACATTTAAGATCTTTCTGAATCGAAATACTGGAAATCCAAATGTTTATTTATAGATAACTTGAGAAATCCTAGCAATTCGGTGCAGTCTGTAAAGCATATAATAGGCCTTCATGACTGTGTTTTTATACCATAGTGTATATATCATTAAAGATACAGTACCACTGTTTGCATCATAACAAATGTCATTAAATAAAACTGCTGATATGAAAACAGTGTAAAGCAACAATTAAGTAGTCTATAGCAAGTAATTAAGTCCGTATCCATTTTTCCAGCACGGTCCTACTTTCATTTATTTTTAGTACATAATCCAGCACATTTATTATACTGTTTTCTTTTGCCTTTGACCCTGTTCTTCCCATTAAACATGCTAGTTCCTTACCTCACATCTGCATTGTGTAATTGTAATATGTACTTTTAATACATGCATGTCAAGGTGAGTGTGGGAGAAGGTCATGTAGCATTTATTTCTGTATCCAGCACTGTGGAATTGGATTTGGGACCAGGAGCACTTTGCATACTATTTGGCCAAGTCTTTTACCCAAGATAGTCTTAGAGGAGTCACAGAGTACACATTAATTTATTTCCTCTGCACCTCATTTTTGATCCTGCATCTTATTTTTGTGTTGTGCTAAGCTGTTGTCATATCACTGAACAGTACTACACATGGTCAAATGTATAGCAAATGTATGCTTTTTCTTGATCTGCATATGCACACACACACACACACACACACACACACACACACACACACACACACACACACACACACACACACACACACACACAGACATTCACACATGCATGTGTAAGTACATCAGCATATCTTTAAATAATACAGAAATATACCCCTCTTTTTTACTGGAGACTTTAACAATTTTCACATCTAAAGCAGTAAAACAGCACTTCTTTTGCATGACTTCGTTCAAGGTTTTTGTGATGTCAGGGGTCATTTTACTGTCATCTAGTAGCAATGTACGTCTATAAAACAAAGATGATATGTGAATGCAGTCTGAACTTTCAGAGATTATTATGAGTTGTGTTAATTTTGTGTTATGCAGGTGAACAGTCCAAAGCCTGCAAATGATCTTGGTTCTGAAGAAAATAATAGTTTTCCCTCTCCAGTTTGTTTTGGTCCTGTCACAGACAATCTACACTTAAATGTACACTTAAAGTTTCTAACTGCTGACTTGAAAAATCACTGGAGATAATACGTCTTCATGCATCAGTCTAGCATTCATCTTTCTGGACTGTTACTTCAATTTCTCATCTGATTGTTGCTTTAATGCATGCCTGTATGTATTTCAACTATTGTATTTCAACACAGACAAGAATATGAAAAGACAGTCCTTCAAGGAAATGACTAGTCTTTTGATGTTCTTAAAACAGTCCTGATAGTGCACAACGCCAGCTGTTACCCATACTTTGTCACAGCAACTTTGTTTTTTTCACGTGGTAGTGCCCCTCCCACCTCAGAAAAATGCCACCTTACAGGGTTTGTGATGTATGCCAGTTTTCCTGTTTACTGAGTGTAGCATAATACATTTGTGTAATGTATGGATTTATATTTATTTATTTATTCATATTTGCTAACTAGAGAATAACATTGGTCCACATATGCACCTTTCAGACTTAGTCAGGACCACAGTCTGGTTACGTGACTAATATAGATTCACACAACAGACAAATAGAAGTGACGTGAATCAAACCTTGGAGTAGTGGTAGCAGCTCATTAACAGCTAATATCGTTAATCTTTTGTACTATTGCTTATTAGTGCTGGTTCTCATAGGTTCATAGGTAAGTACTAGGCTATCTGCCCAAGCGCATTTATAAGCCTAGCCAGAATGTGTTGGCTTTCGCCACCCCCTTAGATTAGTTCCCTGTGCCTCTGTCCAGCAGAGCCATTAGTTCCCTGCGCCAATGTCCTTGTATCTCTTGGCTGGACTTTCTCTCCCTTGATAAATGTGCTGCAGTCTTTCTGTCCTTCTGGGTGGACTGGTTTAAACTTGTTCTCATCTTAAGTAACATTGTGGAACATGCATCCTGCTCTAAGTATAGACATTCTGCAGTAAGTTGTCAGTCATTGATAGTCAGCTGCATGGCTGTTAGTTCCAGACTATCAGGTTGGTTAGCAGAATAGATGTGCTCCACACTAATTGGACCTTCTGTGCCATCCAGAAATCCTTGTAATTACTGGGCACCAGCTCTGTAAGGTGAGACATCATGAGATAGCCAGGTAGACTTAGCTTGGTTGAACTGTTTCAGTAATTCATCTGATATGATCACATCATTTATAGGTTGATAGGTTCATAGGTACTGTAAGTACTAGGCTAGTGACACTTGCAGGCCATTTTAAGCCTAACCAGTTTCCCGTTTTGTGCTTGATATATCCTATCCCATTTGGTTATAGACTGGCCTTACCCATCCCATAGTCGGTAATTATACATTACCCCTAATAAGAATAACTGGACTCATAGCATAGATAATTTATCACCCTTAAGGCCAATCCCAACTAGCCCTTTCTGCAGCAAAGCATTCACTAGATGTGACACCCCAAAAAAAAAAAATTCTGCAGTAGTATTTTAAGTGGCTTCATTAATCAATGTTAAGACCACAATGCTGAACCTTTTTGTACCTAAATACTTTTGGATTCTATGTCCATTTCATTTTCACTCAGTTTATGGTTGTAGTGTATTTATTCTTAATTTATGTAATTATGCAGGCATGTTCATAATTCCCTACAACCTTAGTCTGTGGGCTTATGCCATGCAGCATGCACAGCTGCCACTCTTACACCAGGTTGTACGTGAAGAACCAGTAACGGTTGCTGATGGTCAGAACCTGACTGGGAGCTTTCCATATTTGTTGGACAGCATATGTGTGTGAGTTCAGTTTTCACATGGCATACCTTCCATTAGTTATGTAACGTTTTTGTTTTGTTGTCATACTGAACAGTGAGGTACATCATTGTACACACTGCTTGTTTTACAGTGACACTAAAGTCTCCACAGTTTCAAATCTCATCTGGCTTTTCTTTCTTTCAGCACAGCTGCAGTTGGATTGCCCACTCAATCCACTCAAGTAAGATTCCTACATTATTCAGTCTTTACAATTTCACTTGCATGTTAGAAATGAATACATAGAGCTCTGCTCTAGCTTTATGAAAGTTGCTGGGCACCCCTTTCTAGCTAGTTTCAGTAGTTTTCTTTGTGCCCATTTTCATGACAAACTGTGGTTCATATTTTGCTGAAAGCTGTGTTACCTTTTGGTGTGACAGCATCTCACATCCAGCCTACTATTAACACATAACATTTCTTCACACACTACCAGCTGAGTTCATCCCGTCTGATCATCCGCCTTCCAAACAACATCAGTCTCCATTGTTACAAGCATACAAACCTTATACAGACTCCTTGCCTTTGTAATTCTTGTGCGCCTTAATTTTACCCTCAGTTTCTTGTCAGTCCTTTTTAGAGGTATATTTGAAAACATTTTCTTATGTTCTTGTACAGAGGTCATTGATTATATATATTTTCTGTGACTTAGTCTAGTTTTGATTGCATCCCAACCACGTACCGGGTATCCCAAGTAATATTTTAATGTCACACAATGCAGTTTCATCATTACTAAATATGACCTCCTTGGAACTAATATTAGTCAGTACCTCAGTTTTATGTAATCCTTTCCTTTGTTACCTGCCATTTTTACCCTAGTTTTGTCAAATATCTGTTTTGGTCACCTCAGACATCAGTATTACTGGCTTAGCCCCCAAATGTTGGACATCCATGCTAGGTTTACCAGCCATCCTCCTGCAGTAATGTTTTTGTAGGTTTATGGTGCTTATGGTTTCTATTACAGTTTTTCTATTTAAACCAACATCTGCATGACCTGTGAAACAGTTTTATACATTTGAAATGTATTTTTGGAAAGATGTTTAAAAGTGATTGAATCATATTTTGTTGCAACTCACACCTAATTCTACTTTCACTGTTATAGTAATTTCTTTTTCTACTATTAGAAGTTCATTGTTAAGGATCAGAGCTGCAGGAATTTAGAATAAAAATGGGTATTACCTAGGGGTAGCTATTAGTAACTCAACCTGACAGTTTTCAGGATTTGGATTTACTTAATGCACTGTTGCAGTTTCAAACCATGGGCATTAGCTGGAGTCCAGATATAAACTTGAATGCATCAAATAGCTTCTCCTATCTTTTTTCATAACTGAAGTAAATGTGTGATGCACTTTTCTTTAGTAGTTCCTCACACCACTCCTGTCAGTGCCTTACCTGTTTGCATGGAAGAATTATTTTTAAGTTTCTTGATGGTTAGAGTGTTCCAAGGCTTGTTGTCTGAAGGTGGAGCCCCTAACTGCTGGTATGACTAGAGATTGTCCTCCCTGTTGAGACATATGTAAGAGCAGCCCCTTGCTGTCAACTCTCCAGTAGCTGCATAACTTTTAATACTCCCCCTGGTTAATGCAGACATGCTGTTTAGAAACTCTTACCCATTGGTGTGGTTCTAAATTAGCAGGAACACTTCAGAAAGCCCAGGAAATCTATTGTAACAGAAAGCTAAAACAACTCTGTCACCTTGACACTAAAGGCAGCTTTCAGCATTCCATCTTTTTCTAGATCACTATTGGTCTGCAAACACAGACACCTGAGGAGGAGTGAAAGGCACAAGTTTGCTCACCAAACAGGTAAGCTCAAGCTCATTTTTATTTATTTATTTTTTTTGCAAACTGAAATAAGACTGGTAAAACCCACTACATTTAGCCTATCTATGTGTGGCTTCATTTTACTCCCCCTACCCTAACTTCAGTTTCCAACCCCCTTAACTACAGCTATACACTACCTGATTTCTTACACTCTTAGATAATCTACTGCTTTACCACTGATCATCCTGTTGTAAGAAAACATATCTTTGCCACATCTAATAAACTATTCCTGACTCCCCACACATGTAACAATGCCTCCTCAACCTGTTTCTAAACTAACCTCCCTTAAAAAGTACCATACCATAGCTAGCTCCCCCCACCACACCCACATAACACTGACTACTTCTTTCTCTGCCTATTCCCTTATCGTAGCCTACCATAGTTATTAGAGTTCTGCTGACTCCCCACCTGCAGATCACTCCATCTTCCATCCTCCATTCTCTGCCTAGTCTCCTATATAAAGTAATGTACCATACTGTAAATGATATAATCTCTCCTCTGCCTGCTTTTCTGCAGCAGCTACAAACAACACCTAAAACAGTTCTGTGATGTCTGGCTGTATCCCACCAGACTGCCACCAATTAAGTGTGACTTCCAAACAGTATCCCACTGGACTGCTAACAATAAAATGTAATGTCTCCCACTTAAAACCTGGGTCAGTGATTCAGGAGCTTCAATCCTCACCACTGACTCCAATGTCGGAGCATCACAGAAAACACCAGAGCACAGAGCACACAAGAATAAAATTCCACAATTTCCGTTAACAGCACAACAGGAACACACTCTATTTTTCTGGGACTGGACTACCTCTGTGCACCCCAAATGTATTCACTTATTATACACGTCAGAGCAATGTTTTCCAATTTTAGACCTCTGACTCACTCACACTCAAAATAAATTTAAATCTTACATACTGAAACACTTATGGGAATCCTGACACAGATTTCCAGCTGTGTCCCCTCCCCAGTACAAATGGTAACTCTGCCACCAGAGTCAGACAGGTCTACACACCTTTCAAAGGGTGATCAATTATTAAAAATTAAATATCAAAATAAATGACAGCTATGACCAGAAGTAGCCAGGCCTTCGAGGTGACCTAGGGAGTATTAAACAGGTATAAGCACTCTCTAATTCTCTAAAGAGCACACTGATTTCCAGCCGCAATGTAAAATAATGAAAAACATTTAATAATAAGTAAAAGGATTACAAGAATGTAAATCAATAACTTTCAATAAACACCAGAATTCAAACACCAGAAATATAAAATTAAACTGTAGGATAGGAGTCCATCATTTTAGAAAAAATCTGTCTACATTACTAAACTTTCCTAATCTAACTAAGACATAACAGCAGAGCAAAAGCAGGCCTACTGTTAAATTTAGTGAGATTCCCTTTCATGGGTGTCCACTGACTGCAACTCTTCACTAGCAGCTGTTCTTCAAAAGCTGCTCAGCACTTGACTAACTGCTCTTCAACTGACTATCCCAGGTTAACAGTTTTAACTGTCTTATTTTAAAAATAACAGTCAGCTCTTTGAAAAAGTTATTTTTCCTCTCAATTAGCTGACATCGCTCACTGTTCAGCTGATTCTCCACAGTTTGTAGTTTAGAATCTCCATCACAAACATGTGCAATTAGAAATGTATCAAAAACACTGACAGATTATTTAAATATTCCGTTTAAACAGAAAAATACTCAATATTTAAAAAACTTACATTTACACAATTAGACATGCTGACATACAATGCAAGTTAATCTGAGAATATACAGAAAACTCCTGCCAGACATGACACAGATAACAGTGTTTTCATTTTCTTCACAAGCTCCATAATGACAGTTCCCTCCATTCTTATTCCTTGGCAGTTGCTCACTCACTTCCTTTTTGTCATAGCACTGCCCACCATCACCTACCTACTAGACTTTCATAGTTAACTATACTGGCACCTTTATAACCATAACATACCGTAACACAATGTCTTTTCCATCCTTTTTAATCCTGGTACATCACTTCCTACCACAACCCAATACAGGAACTTATTATTACTGAGAATGCACAGCCCATTAGCTCATCAAACTCTCTACTCACACACTTGTTCATCTTCCATAACCTTTATTTTTATGCTTTATTGACAAAGTTAGTTCTACTAGGCTAGGCCACTGGCCTCTTTTCAGGGAATATGGGAGGGGCGGTATTCTTACTGAATACAGGAAATTTTGCCAGGCACTGGGGAACTTGCTGTATTCTTTTTGACATATGCCAAGGGATTGTTTACATTCACCTGAGTTACCAACAACTGAGGCAGATGGGCCCTTCAGTTTAATGTTAAAATATACAAACTTTTGATATCAAAAAAGTAATTTACTTAAAGGAACAGAAAATCTTCTTATACAATATGCTGCTGCACAAAGTCAAAAAATGTTGTTCATAGGTTCATAGGTTTATACTAGGCTATCTGCCCCAAGGCATTTATAAGCCTAGCCCGAATTTTTGTGGCTTACGCCACCCCTTATATGAAAAAATACTGTACCCATTAGTTTGTTGTGCCTCTGTCCAGCAGTGACACAGAGATGATTCCCGGGGTAAACCTATGATCTCCCATCCACAGGTCAAGATTTCTCTTGAACAGAGCCAGCGAGGTGCTCTGCCTCACATGGACCGGGACTCTATTCCACAGCATATCTCTGAGTGATAAATCTATCCCTCCAGCACGTCCTATTTATATCCGTGCTAAGGTTTAAGTCACTTGCTCTAGTGGTTTTGGTGGATTTGGATTTTTTGAGGTGGAGCATGTCCATTAATTCTGGGTTGGACATGGCCTTGTATGTCAGGCACATGTCACCTCTGAGCAGACGGTATGCGACTGAATAGAGCTGGAGTTTCTTCAATCTGGCAGCATATGACAGATTTTGGAGTCCCTTTATCCTTTTGGTGAGAAACTTTTGGGGTCTCTCCAATTGCTGCAGATGTTGGGCGAGATACATCCCGAATGGGGCATTGTACTCGATCATTGGTCTGATAAGTGAAGAGTACAGGGGAACAATGACCTCACTAGATCTGGATGTGAATCCCTTCATGATCAGGTGGGCAATGTAGAAGGTCTTTCTAACCACTTTAGCAACGTGAGTGTCAAAAGAAAGGCCACTGTCAACCTGGGTCCCCAGGTCCCTGATAACCTCTTCTGTGCTTAGTGGATTGCCACCTATATGGTAGCTTGGGGTTACCTTGTTTTTCCCAAAGGGTATGACTATACATTTTTTGGCGTTTAACTTCAGGCCATGGCTCTGGCACCAGCTATCTGTTTCTGTGAGTCCCTTCTGAAGGATATCCGTGTCCGATGCACTTTCCACTATGGCGCCCAGTTTGCAGTCGTCTGCAAACTTTGTCAGCCAAAGTCCTCCCATGTTGGCCTGTACTTCTGAGAAGTAGATGCCGAACAATAGGGGCCAAGGACCGAGCCCTGTGGGACACCACTTGTGACCGGCTTGGAGTCTGACATAGCACCAGCAACTCTAACCCTGTGGGTTCTGTCCTTAAGCCAGTTTGCAACCCATCTTGTGACATATGGGTTTACATTTAAGCTGGTAAGTTTTTCTACAATACCCGAGTGGGGTATTGTGTCGAAAGCCTTTGCAAGGTCAAGGTAGGCTGTATGGACTGCCTTTCCCTCATCAATGGCCTTGGTGACTGTTTTGAAGAAGTCGACCAAGTTCAAAAGGCATGATCTTCCCTTGACGAAGCCAAACTGGGTCGGGTCCAATGTCTGCGAGTCCCCTATATCTTTGTTTATGAGCTCCATTATGATCCTCTCCATAGCTTTGCAGACTAGACTTGTTAAGCTTATGGGGCAGTAATTACCAGGGTCCGTAGAGGCACCGCCTTTGTGGAGTGGGACCACAGTTGCCGTATGCCACTCCTTGGGCACGTATCCTGTGGTAAGGCTGAGATTAAACAGCTGCCTTATGTGCGGGTTTAATTCCTCATTTAGCTCGTGTAGCACACAGCCGGGGACACCATCCGGTCCCATTGATGCTGCGTTTTTAGCTTTAGAGAGAGCAGCTTTCACCTGCGCATTTGAGATGTCTGGGAGGCTACACTCCGCTGGGATAGTTATCTGAACCTGTCTGCCAGTATGTTGGCAATGTCTGTGGGTTCAGTGATTTTTGTATCATTTTGGACTAATTCTGACTAATTCTGAGCATATCTGGGAGTTTCCACCCAGGTTCCTAACATAGCTGAAAAAGGCCTTATGATTGTCCTTTGAATCCATGGCAATTTTTCTCTCAAAATTGGCCTTAGTTGATTTTATGAGTGCTTGTATTTTTTTACTAATAATGATCAGGGGTGACTTCCCTGTGTAATCCAGTCAAGCCTCCCCTACAACTGCTATTGCAGACAGCTAATCAACCTGCTGAAGACAGGTGACATCTACCTTAACCCAGGTCCAACTGATCACACAAAACACATTGCTTGTACCACTCCAGTGCAAAAATACAAAAACTCACTAAACAAGCAATCCACTCCCAAGGTTCAGTGTAGTTCACCTAAAAGCAAGTAGCCTATACAACAAAATCATTGACTTGCATGCCTGAATTAACATACATAACCCTGACATACTAGATATCATTGAGACATGGCTTAAACCAACCATCAGGGATGAGGAAATCATCCCTGTAGGTTAAAATGTAATTCAAAATAACCATATAATTAAACGTGTAGGAGGAGTGGGCACTCTACACTGAAAGAGTGAACAGTTTACCACATGCCAAGGCATAGTCCCACCCTTTAATAAGACAGAAATATTAATTACTTTCCTCAGATTAAACTATAAAAAAGCCCTGCATCACCGGCTTATACAGTCGTCCAAATAGAGAAGTAATGCCCTCATATCAGGGAATGTAAGACAAAAAACAATAATAATAGCTGACCTCAACATTAACTCAACACTCAACACCCAAATATCAATGACTTTGGATTAACTTTAATGTCCCTTCCATTTATGACAAATCTTCACACAAAACTAGCACCCTTGACTGTATACTCTCTAAAAAAAAAAACACAAACTGAAATCCTTCCATATACCCTAATTGACTACCACTTAACTTACTTCACAAGATACTACTGCAGACTCCTCAGACCCATCATGTATAATATAGGAATCACAAATGTTACAAGGCAGTTATCATGAGTCTTGTATCCATTTACTCCTTGCCAGTAACCACACCCAGAATGGACTTCCTCTCTCAAGTAGGGCCAGGCCAGTCAAACCAGGGGTGAATTTATGAATAGCTATCCAATCATCCGTCTTGTGTGAAGAATGATACTGTATCATGCTGCTTAATTTGCAGTGGGAGTCTATTCCAGAGCTGTGGAAGGAGCTGTGTAATGAACCTAGTTCTCTATTTATTAGCTGCTGAAAATATAGCTCCCTTGCTCTGGTATTTGTATGATTATTCAGTTTGTGGAGATACAAAAGATCCATGACCACTGTGTCCCTAATGGCTCCCAAGACAATGCATAGATATCCCCTCAGGAGTCTGTAAGTTACTGAATACATGGACAATGCTTCCAGTCTTTTCTGGTAGTTCAGGGATTTTAATGCAGTGGTTTTCTTAGTTAGGAATCTGTTATATGTTTTTGTTTGTCTTACGTACCTAATGAGGTAGATTCCCAAAAGAAACATTAAATTCAATAATCAGCATAAAAAATACTAAATATAATGGAACAATGACCTCTTTCTTTGGATCTGGAAGATGTCTGCTTGGTGAGCAGCTCTACCATATAGAAGGACGTCCAGACTAATGTCGCTGTATGACAGAGGGAATTATCTACCCAAGTACCAAGGCCTCTTAACATTCTCATTTTGAAGTACTGTAATAAATCTTATTAAATTTAACCAACACTCTTTTGTACACACTTTTAATACTCTCTGACTGGAAACCACTTAAAACATTTTCTCTAGATGTGTACAGTATTTCAGTACCACAATCCTGAACATTGTAAATTGTCAAGGCCCCTGAAAAGGAGAAGTTTACTGAACAGCACTGAAAGAGAGGGAGAAGACCAGGGACACATGGCACAAAAACAGGAACCTCACCAACATTCAAAAGTGTAGGCAAGTAAATGACCTATTACACAAACTTTTAAGAACCCATCTCAATAAACCATAGGACTTATGGGGAACTAAAACATGCAAATAAAAGTAGGTTAAAAAAACAACCAAATCCATTGCCCATGGAATCCAGTTACTCCATTGTTAACAAATTTTATGAATGCTTCATAACAGCATCCTCCTCTGTAGTTTAGCAACAGAATAAACATTCATTTGATGCACAAAGCACTATAACTAAACTCATCTCTGGATTTTCTGTACATCCTGTCTTCATTAATACCATTAGAAAACTTCTTCACAGAATTAAACCTAATACTCCAGCAGCTGTTAACCTCCCTGCTGAATATATCAAAGTAGGTGCAGAGACTTTAGACTACTCAGTGTCCATTCTAATCAACAGCTCTATAGTAGAATTCCCCACTCTGAAAAAATCCTGTCATACTACTGTACAATGGAAGTAACATCCGTTGAATTCCCAAAGTGTCAGACTATTGTAATGTTCCCACCACTTTTCAATATTCAAGTCTGATATATGTCATCAATAACAAACTCAATTCCCGAAGAGTCCAAGATGGTGGATATCATGTAAACACCCTCTCCTTGTAGCTCCTCAGTCAGCTATTTACCTCGTCTTAATCAAACGCCATCGGACTGGATTTACAAATAACTAAAAACTAAAACATATCAACCAAGCTCTCTGCTACACTTCTGGAGTTTTAAAAGGCCTCTCTACTGAAAATACAGCTTTTTATTCTCTGAAAACTTATACTGCAGCACTGCATGGCAGCTTCAGGCCTAACACAGTCAGAAATAGAAGGAATAAGGAAAGAACAGATACAAGAATAAAAGGGACAAAATACTTTTCTATACTACAAAGGAAAAAAAATGTCTAATGATCAAGACCACATGGATCTACAAACCACAAAAAACAAATGATCACAGTTATCTTCTCCAGAAAAAGAGATTACCTCTAAAAGACAGAGAACACTGAAACCACAAGAACCATCCAAACCTAATCCTAAAAACAAGCCTGAAGGGGCTTTTACACTTGATGACCTAAAATCAGCACTTCTACCCATACAAAGTGCCATTCAAAGTTTCTCTGATCAGCTATCTAACTTTGGCATCTCAACTGAAAAAAATAGTAGAGCAGCTAGATCAGGCTGAAGCAAAAACAGCAGCTAATGAAATGAGAATTGAAGAAGTACAAAAACAACTAAATAACAAAGAAACTGCCTTAAACGACCTGCAACAAAAACTTACTGACCTAGAAGCAAGGAGTAGAAGAAATAATATTCTCATAAGAGGAGTTCCAGAATCAGTAGACCAAATGCAGCTACCAAAAACCTTAATGGAAATATTTTCATCCCTACTAGACAATAATCCTACAAGTAAAGGCATTGTAATTGAAAGATCTCACAGAGCTCTTCGAAGGTCACAAAACCCTGCAAATCCTAGACAAATATATGCCAAAAT